>NC_077234.1:239000828-239220465 GCF_027887165.1 Monodelphis domestica
AAGAGAGAAAAACTGAGTTGCAGAGGAAATGAATGATGTGTTCAAGAACATGTAGCCAGCAGGAGTTGGATACAGGAACTAAACTCTTGCTTCCTGACTCTAGATTCAATGCTTTTTTCCACTGGATCATGATGCAATCCTTTAATTTAGACAACCCTAAATGTAGGCATTCTGTCCATCAAATGGAATGCCCAAGTTCTTTGTTACCCAATTTGACTGACCAAATTAGTTTCTATGCCATTTTATGACTGCCTCTATTGTATCCCCAGTTGAAAATCTGTCCTGTTTAAAGTCAGTTTTAAAAAGCATAAGTTGAATGAAACCTTTTTTTTTGGGGGGGGTGAAATTCGGAAGAATTAAGCTTCAAAACAAAAAGTAGTTTTCTCATGCCTGGAGAAGAGGTCTCAGAAATGTTAGTGGTCAGTCATTTTCGGGATTAGTCACTGGCTTTTGGAGTTCTTGACTGCATTTTTATTTATTATTATTAGCCCCTCCCTTTGTATTTAAACTTGTATGTATAAACAGGCAGATGAACATATTAAAGTTATTCTTTTTGCTCTCTTGAATTCCAGTAAATAAATAATAAATTAAAAAATAGCAAAGAGCAGATTTTGTTCTTGGAAATATAGGTCTCTGCAGCCCACAGGCAGTTGTGTTGCACCCCCCAATTCAGCTCCCATTTTATTTAATCCTTCAAATCTGAAAAGAGAAGGATCAAGCTTAGAGTATGTCGGGGTAAAGATGAACCAGGACCAGGGGAAGAGAGAGGAGTTTCAAGGTGAGGAAAGTAAGGCATTCACACAGAAAATGGCTTGTGGTTTTTAAATGATACCTGTCCACTTATAGGCCCTTAAGATGCATTGAGCAATGGTGTTGAAGGAATTGTGCCCAATGGGGCGGCGCCCTCATTAGCCTCCTTAACTTAATATTGCTTGACAATTAGCTTGCCTTTTCTTTGTGTGCCACACCTAAGTTCTAAAGGGTCCCAGAGAACTACAGTGTTTTCCAAGTCCTTACCTGGAGGTAGAAAGAATCAATGCATGGGAGGTCTTGGATTCAAATGTGACCTCAGATACTTCCTAGCTGGGTGACTCTGGGGAAGTCATTTAACCCTCTTGCCTAACCTTTATTGGTCTTCTGCCTTGAACCAGCATTGCTTCTAAGATGGAAGCTAGAGGTTAGAAAAAAAGAATCAAAGGATTGGGGTAGACAGTACCAGGGATAAAAACAATGGATTCCATGAGGAGAGTGTTCATATGTTGGTACTTCTTAAAGAAAGAAGAATTTTCTTTTTTTTTTTTTAAATATATTTTATTTGATCATTTCCAAGCATTATTCGTTAAAGACATAGATCATTTTCTTTTCCTCCCCCCCCACCCCCCATAGCCGACGCGTAAGTCCACTGGGCATTAGATGTTTTCTTGATTTGAACCCATTGCTTTGTTGATAGTATTTGCATTAGAGTGTTCATTTAGAGTCTATCCTCTGTCATGTCCCCTCAACCTCTGTATTCAGGCAGTTGCTTTTTCTCGGTGTTTCCACTCCCATAGTTTATCCTTTGCTTATGAATGGTGTTTTTTTTCTCCTGGATCCCTGAAAGTTGTTCAGGGACATTACACCGCCACTAATGGGGAAGTCCATTACGTTCGATTATACCACAGTGTATTAGTCTCTGTGTACAATGTTCTCCTGGTTCTGCTCCTGTCGCTCTGCATCACTTCCTGGAGGTTGTTCCAGTCTCCATGGAACTTCTCCACTTTATTATTCCTTTTAGCACAATAGTATTCCATCACCAACATATACCACAGTTTGTTCAGCCATTCCCCAATTGATGGGCATCCCCTCATTTTCCAGTTTTGGGCCACCACAAAGAGCGCAGCTATGAATATTTTTGTACAAGTCTTTGTGTCCATTATCTCTTTGGGGTACAGACCCAGCAGTGCTATGGCTGGGTCAAAGGGTAGATATTCTTTTGTCGCCCTTTGGGCATAGTTCCAAATTGCCCTCCAGAATGGTTGGATCAGTTCACAGCTCCACCAGCAATGAATTAATGTCCCTATTAAGAAAGAAGAATTTTCGTTCTTTGAGTCCCATGACAGATTTTCAAGCTCATCTCCTTTCCCCTGGCACATAACAATACTAATCATCAATACAGTTCTTAATACTTTGCCTTATCTCATTTGGATCTCATAACCATCCGGTGAAGCTAGCTAGGTATTGCAGGTATTATCCCTGTCCTACAGATGAGGAAGGTGATTCCAAGACTCGCCTCTGGTCACAGAACTGATATGGGTCAGAGGCAAGATTTAAAAACATGTTTCCCTGACTCCAAGTCACCAGTTCTATCCAATTACTCAAACAACAAGGATTGATTAAGAACCTCCTCTACTCTAGGCACTGGTGGTGCAAGAGGATAAAAAAGAAATAGCCCTTACCCTGCCCTCAGGGAACTTAGCATCTAGCCAGGATTGCCAAAATGTCTATATCACATTCAAAATAAATTAAGGTCAATTTCAGGTGGATGGAAGGCACTTGTTGATGGGAGAAATCAGGACAGGCTTCTTGTAGAGCAGAATGTAGAATAGGGATAAGGGGGAAAAGTGCTCACCATCAGTGACCAAGGTATGAAGGCTTGTGAGAATTTTATTTTCATCGGATCCAAAACTGGAGCTCAACTTCTCAGTAGAGGGAAGTTTTTAGAGCAGGTTGTTAAGTGGTTAGGAGCATATTTTCTAGTTCATGTGTGTGGATGTGTGTTTATACACAAATGTCAGTGATATGACCCCTGCATGGAACTACGGTAATATAACCAGAGGTTTCTGGTTTAATTCGCTTTGGTTTGGGTGCCAATAATATATTTTTCTAAGGTAACAGAAGAGACTGATAGGGATAAGACCTCCAGAGAAACTAGAGAAGGGGATTTTTATTGAGTTTTGAATTTATAATTTCAATCTTGTCTGTTTTTTACTAGAATTGCAAAAACAAAGCCTTCAGGAATGATTTATTGTAATGTCTTCACTTCATTGTCCTTTTTGGCACATGACTTGTTTATCACAAAGATTTAACATTGGAAAAATAAGCAAATGCTTAATAGCAGACAGTAGCATGTAAGTCCAGGTCACTATTCAGGACATGAGCACAGAGCTAGGCAAATAAGGACTAATTCATTAGCAAATTCATAATGATGATAAGAAGAGTCATAATGATAATAAAAATAACTAGAATTATATATATATATATATAGTGTTTATAAGGTTTGAAAAACACTTTTCATGTGTTAGCATGGAAAGACTAGATGAATTTTCTTCTATGAATTGTGACAATTAATCCATGATTTGGGGTTCATATTCAGCTTATTGATGAGTTACTATGAAAATAAATAGCTATTATTTTTCCTCCAGAAATATTGATAACATGTGGGCTTATGGAAAAAATAGTTTGAGCTAGGAAGCATTGTGATACAGTAGAAAGAATATTGAATTAAAATATATAAACATGGAAAAATATTTTTAAAATAATAAAAAGAGCATTGAAATTAGAGTCTAAAGGACTTCGGTTCAAATCCTGACTCTGTGACTTATTTTCAATGTGGCCTTGTGCTAAGTTACCCAACCTCATTCCTCATCTGTAAAATTGTGGGGTTGGACTAGATGATCTCAAAGGTCCTTTTCATCGATGGTTCAGTATTTTCTAGGAATAGCAAATACCCTCTTCTCACTGTGTCTGGAAATCAATTAACCACATCTGAAATATGCAATAAGAGTTCTTGACTTAACAATAGTAAAAATTCTAAAAATGGTTTTGGACTTTGCCTATTGAGGATCACAAGGAATTTTCTTATTGCTTTTTATCTTCACTATTGTCCCAAGAACTACCTAGGAGTTGAAAGATATTATCATTAAAGAACTGGAGGCATAAACAACTCCTACTTCCACAGTATTTTAAGTTTACAAAGTATTTCCCTCACGGTGACAATCTGATATCAATGGTGTAAATATTAATATCCCCATTTTATGGGTGATCAAGATAAGACAGGGAAAGGTGAAATGATTTGTCATGGCCACCTAGCTAGTAAGTACCACAGAAACAAGGCATCTTTCAATTGTATGGGAGGCACAACCATGCTGGAGGGACCGGATCTTCCACTCAGAAAAGCAATATTCAAGTGAGCAAGCTTCATTCCAGTCATGCTCTTCTGGTCTAGGTCATTGACTTTGAGTGTTATGGTCTTCCACAGTGTGATTCTCCTTCACTTTGCTGTAGGCCACCCTTCCTTGATGATCCCTACCAGGTCCCCATAGCCATCCTTCCTTTTCCTTTGCTACAATGGGAGTAGATTGCCTGTTGCACATCCCACTTGAATCCTCTTTTTAAAAATTGTATTTAATTAATTTAGGATATTTTCCCATGTTTATAAGATTCATGTTCTTTCCCTCCCCTCCTCCAAGCCCCCTCCCATAGCTGATGCACAATTCCTCTGGGTTTTTTCATGTATCATTGATCAAGACCCATTTCTATACCATTAATATTTGCACTAGAGTGATCATTTAGAGTCTACATCCCCAGTCACATCCCCATTGAACCATGTGATTCAGGAAATGTTTTTTCTTCTGTGTTTCTACTCCCACAGTTTTTCCTCTGAATGTAAATAGTGGTTTTTCTCATAGATCCCTCCAAGTTGTTCAGAATCACTGCATTGCCACTAATGGAGAACTCCATTACATTCGATTGTACCACAATGTATCAGTTTCTGTGTACAATGTTTTCCTGGTTCTGCTCCTTTGCCTCTGCATCAATTCCTGGAGGTCATTCCAGTTTACATGGAATCCCTCCACTTTATTATTCCTTTGAGCACAATAGTATTCCATCACCAACATATACCACAATTTGTTCAGCCATTCCCCAATTGAAGGGCATCCCCTCATTTTCCGATTCCACTTGAACCCTCTTTCTCACTGTTTGCCCTCTCAGTTCAGCTGAATTTGACCCATGTACCAAAAGTTGTAGCTATGCCTCTGTACTCTGCTACTTAGAAGGCTGGGTCAGAGACCCTGGATCTCAGTGAAAGTTCCTTTTTGATGAACCTGTGGAGACATTCTGATGCCTTGTTTTCTATTGGCTCTTTTACCAATCGTTCTCAGGGCAATCTGGTTCAGAACCAATTTTGGCAAAGAACTTCCAAGGAGGGGGCATGAAACATGACTCCCCAAAAGCACATGGTGGTCTGTCAATCCTGTATCTGAGCTGAACACAAACCAGCTGCTCAGCTCAATTAGCTGCCAGCTTCTCTGGAGTCTCCTGTTGTAGCTTTCATCCAAACAGTGGCCCTCTTTGCAGTCTCCCAGTTGCCTGTCCCCTTTAATTAGTCCCTTCATTTTGCAGTCTATTATTTTCTCAGTGCCTGGAAGATGATTGGAGGGTCAAAGTTTTGTTTTCCCCTTTCATAACTAGCTTAACACTTTACTTAGATGTTTGGTAGCATTTAAATGATTCATCCAGTCTGCAGCAGGATCTTCTTTTTGGGGGGAGGAGGTGATACAATGGTTAGAGGTGAAAGGGAGGCTGAATCCTTTAAAAAGGAGTGCTGAGTTAATTCTGAACCAGGCAAGGAAACACTCAGTTTTCTAAGAAGGCACATCTGCCTTGGATCCTTTCCCAGGGGGTTCAGTTACTGGATCACAAAGGACTGGGCTATGAGGTAGTTCCACTGATGAAGATGATTTCCCTCCCCTTGGCACCCCCTACCTCAGCCCCGCTGTTAACATGTTCTACAAGGCCAGCATTATAGGAAGGCTTCACTGTATTCTCTTCTGAGAAATGAAAACCCTTTTTCTATTTTTTGGTTGTACTGAGCTGAATTTGAGGGTGAACCTTCTTCCTTAATGCTACAGGTAAGACGTTTTCATCATCTCCTTCCCTTGGTTCAACACATGAGTGGAAGTGATATATGTTGTCTCCTCGCATCCTTACCTTTCCGTCTGGTGAGATTGGGGGAGCCCTGAGGATGAGGACACAAGAAGGAAAAAAGAAGAGAATATAAAAGGACTGAACAAGAGGGAATGATTATAGAGTAGTTGGCACTGGGCAAGAAATGGGAGAGGAAAATTAAAGCCTTCAAAAGAGCAGGAGTAAGTCTGCAGCTTCCCTTTTCACCTCCAGTACTGACTTCAAAGGGGCTTGCCTGTACCAGAGTCCTCTTTATCAGAAATAGAAAAAGCATAGCTCTTCTTCCTTTCAATTCTGTTCCATCACCCCTCATTACCTCTCTCCTGCTCTCTTCTCATAGTCTCTCAACTAGTGTCTCCCCCCTCCAATTTATCATGCACACTGCTGAGAGACTTATTTTCTTAAAGTGTATCTCAGATCATGGCACTGCCCCGCTCAAAAATCTCCAATAGTTCCCTATTACCAATGAAATAAAATGGAAACTCTTTAACTAGGACATTTAGTGGGCTTCATGATTTGACCTCTTTCTAGCTATTCCTTCTAATATTTTCCCAGTCCCAGTTTGGCCCACACTGTGGCCAAACTGGACCACTTGCCATTCCTTGAAAACATTCTTTGCTCTCCAGTCTCTGCATCTTTGTTCTGCCTGTTTTCTCTGCTATTATGAGTCCTCATCTTCCATATTTGGATATTGAGAACCACAGTGTAATGCATCAGTTTTCAAGTAATTTTTTTTTTTATCTCAGAACTATATATAGGAGGGGAGAAGGGTGGGAAGGAGGCGGAAAATAGAATGAGACCGATTTACGGTCATAGCTAATGTGAGAATTTGTTTCTCTTAGATAAGCAGATTTGTTATAATTTATTACATATTTATAACAAATCATATGGAAAAATAAAATAAATGGTAACTCAAAAAAAGTATAGAGGATGCCAAGGAACTTTTGTTATGTGTGTGATATCTGCTGATTATTTTTTGTCATTCAATTTTTTTCAGTCATGTTTGACTCTCTGAGACCCCATTTAGGGATTTCTTGGCAAAGATAGTGGGGTGGTTTGCCATTTCCTTCTTCTGAAGCAAAGAGTTAAGTGACTTGTCCAAGATCATAGACTTGTAGTTTGTAGTGCCTCAGGCCAGATTTGAACTCAGGTCTTCCTGATTCCGGGCCCAGCACTCTATCCACTGTGCCAACTCGCTTCCCCAAGCACTGCAATTATAAAGACTAAGTGAAATAATCCCTTGACTTTAAGAAGATTACACATTGTGTAATTGTGTCAGAGAAGGAAAGACAACATGTGTATGTATATATAACATGCACACATAAGACATCCCAACATGTATATATATGTGTGTGTGTGTGTGTGTGTATCTATACATATAAAGGATAAAATGCAAAATGAATAAAGTAGTTTATGGAGGGTATAGAGCATATATATGGTGAACCTTTTAGAGATCAAGTGCCAAAACTGCAATCCTCATGCTGCGTGTGAGCTACCTCCTTACCGGGGAGGGACAAAGCTCTCCCATGGGGCTGCTGGGTATCGAGATGGGTCATGTGAGAAATGTCCTCAGTCACATGTGGCAAGGGGGAAGGGAGCAGCCCCCTCCGGCACATGTGCCATAGGTTTGCCAACATGGGTACAGGGGAAAGGATAACTGAACCTGGAGTCAGGATACCTGGTTTAATCACTAACTGATACTTCTTACCTGTGTGTTCTCCATTAGTCTCTCTGCACCTTAGTTTCCTTATCTGTAAAATGGAGACAATAATATCTTTCATCTCTATCTCATAGGCTTGCTTTGAGGATTAAATGATCGTATTTATAAATGCAAATACTTTTTTTGGTGTTTCAATGAAGTGTTTCTTTCAATAAAAGACACTGTACCAATGATGGCATCAGGGCTTGTCCCCTATGAAGCCTCAGTTTGATTCCTAAAATGTTTTGGCAGCTTGGCAGGCTTTTATCCTGTTTCAGCAGTTTAGAAAATGTTTTGCTTTAGTTCTGGTGTGACCCGCTTCTTTAGGATTGAGATTCGGGTTCAGTCTGGTGTTCAGAAAGTTAATTAAGTGATTGCTTTGGATTCACAGTTTGGTGAACCACGTTTGATTTCTTCTTTAGGAAAACTTGCTTGGCTTAGAATTCGGTTATTGGGCCAATGAGTTGCCTGATCCCTCTGAAGTCATTGCATGTTGTCACCAAACAGTGACAAAGTGAAGGGAGGAGATTGGCCATAGGGTGCCAGAAGCCAATGGGGTTCCTCATGAAGTTAAGGGACCAGAGAACAGCTGAGCTTGGGCTGATTCTAAGGAAAGGAGAGATGCTTGCTGGCCCGGCAGGGGACTTTGTGGCTTTATTAGGGAGCAGGACACATTTGATGGTTGTTGTCAGAGGGGTGCGAGCCAGAGAGAGGAGGGAGAACTAGGAACTGCACTTAGCTCCTACGTACACATTCAGTGGGAAGCAGGGAAAGAAGCCAGATGACTGGATCTCAACAGGAAAAAGCACAAATTGTTGGCCAGCACTACTTCACTTTCATTTGGCATTTGAATTTACAGATTGTACCACTTTCTTCCTACTCATCCTCTGAAGTGTCTATGACATGATGAGGACGCCAGAGAAAACCCTCATGTGGCAATTGGCAAGGAGAAGCGGCTTTCCCTTTGCCTCTAAGGTGGGTGGCACGAGAGCCACTGCCCTGCTTGACAGGTGCCAGCCATCCCAGGGAAGGGACCAAGGTCTGAGTGGGCACGGGGGACCTTTCCACATTTAGGGGGAAGCTGCTGAGGTGAGGAGAAGCCACTCTCTAGGGGCTGCCTCTTTCGAGGCAGACAGACCTCGGCTGTTTTTCTTTCTTTTTCCATGGTCCATGGATACTTCTTTGAAAAGTATTGCCATCTCTTCTGTCGTTCTTAGCCTCTCCTCCCCTCTCCTGTGGCCAGTGTCCACAGGCACACCAAGTTTCATCTTTTCTTTAAGAGAACTTGTTTGCTTTACTATGAAGTTATTTGGCCAATCAGTTCAGCATGTCCTGAAGTGACTGGGTATTGTCTCCAAGCTCATCATTCCTTGACAAAGTGAAGCAAGGGGATAGGTCACAGGGCTGCGAGAAACTCAAAGGATCCCCACCCCATGCCCCCTCTCCCAGACTCTCCCTTGTCGTGGAAAGGAACAGCCAGGCAAAACAAAAGGAATGCTTGGACCATCTCTGGGAACACAGGCTTCATGTGACACTCATAACCCTCTACCTTCTCTGCCACAGGGGCGAACCGTGCCTTTTTACCTTCACACCTCTGAAGACAGGACAGGTCACCGCTTTGATCGCATTCTGAAGTCTTTCAGCATTATTTTCCTTTGCAATAGTGTGCCCATTGGGTAAACTGCTCTTCTGGTTACGCTCATTTTATTCTACACTGGTTCACACTTTTTTGGAGTTCTTCGTTTCTGTTTCTCCTAATGGCACCATGATATGCCATGATATTAATCGATGATTATATCTATTATATATTTTTTCAGTCATTCTGTAACCAACAGACACTAACTTTACCTCCAGTTCTTTTTAGCCCAGTAAGTGTCTCCTATTGAATGTATTGGTGTAATGTGGGATCTTCCCTTTTGCCATGACCTCACTGGGTCTCGCCATTAAAGGCTCTCCCATTGGGACCATGCTTTATGAATGCTCGAATCTCTCCCCTGCCGTTGTTCTTGAACGTTAGTGCCTTTATCCAGGCCTGGGATGGGCTACATGAAAGCAAGTGCGAGGGAAAAAAGAAGATGAGTTTTATAGGAGCATCTTTTAACATGGCTCTTTGATAGAGGGGAACTAAAATGCCGTTGTCTGGACTGAGAGGGTCCAGTGACTGTGTGGAGTCCCTGTTGTCCTCCGAGGTGAGGCAGCCTTCTCACAATTCCAGCTCATGCATGGTTCAGTGAGTGGAGGGAGCGTTAACGGTTCCTCTGGAGCCATCCCGGTGGTAGCCGGTCAGCGTGGCTGCCCTGAACATAATGAAGCTGTTTGGGGTCTGTTGTATCCAATCCCCTCAAGAGACCATCAGGCCCTTTGTCACTTGACCCCAGAAGGAGGCACCCCCAGGAACACTAGCCTTGCATGCTAAGCAGCCCTGCTTTCTCTGCAGTCCCCTCCTCCACATCTTTCCCAAGCTATAGCGCTGTTTGGTTACGTGTTTGGTGGCCGTTGGGGTGTCCTTGGCAACGAGTGCTATCAGGGCAAGCCCACCAGCGAGATGTTGCCTTAACACTAACATCAAGAAATTGGTTCTTGTTTAGAAAGCGTGAGAATAATGCCCAGAGCCTGCCATTTTGTTGTTGACATTTCAGTTTGGCGTCTCTTGAAAAAATGCCCTGGGTGGTGGATTGTAATCTAAGAATTAATTAAGCCCTCCGAGTCTCTGTGGCTTGGAAATCTGAGAGGGAATGGCTACCCTCCGTTAGAATGAAAGCAACAAGTTTTAAGCCGCTCCGGGTCTCTCATAACTAACCCATTTTCCTCAAAATAACTAAATGTTGAATTCGAATCCTTCCCTCTTACTCGTTCTCTATTGACTGTCTTTGGATTTCAGTCCATAGACTGCAAGCCTCGAGTTTCTAGATGACAAGGATGGGGCCCATTCATTCATGGAGACTGCTTCCGTGTGCATCCATAAGGAGTGAAAAAAAAAAGAAAAAATCCAAGTGAAAACGCCCCCATTGTGTTAATGAACATCTCTGCTCCGATCGACACATTGTCTTTGAAGTAGTTCTGTTTCAAGTTGCCGGCAACTGGCCAATAAACCCAGATATTGCTTGTTCGGACTCCTAAATGCAGCGGGTTGGGATTGATTTCTTGTCTCTCTAGACCGTTAAATTCTTGTGTCGTCCACTACCAAAAGGCAAAAAGGAAAACGTGCTCTCCAGAGCGGTCGGAAACACAAGCGCTCTGAACTTTAGCTCCTTTGCATTCTCTGTGCACTGTTATCGCTGCCTTTCTGGTCTTGGTCATTTATTAAACGCCTGCTATGTTCTAGGCATTGTGCTAGGAGCTGGGGCCGTAAATGCAAAGAAACAATTCCTGCTCTAGAGAAAATGGCCTTCGGATGCTCGCTGCTTGTTAGAGATCATCTGATCCTAATTCGCCCTCTCTGAACCGATGAAGAGAGTGAATCCCAGAGAGATAAAGGTCACCGAGCTAATGGAAAATGCAATCTCAGCCAAGTGTTCTAATTCCCAACCCAGTGTACAGTATTCTATGAGGCTATGGGAAGACTATATGATATAATGCTATGTATATTTAGATGATTCCATGTAATAACAGATGATATATTTTATTATTTTATTATAATTCACTTTTATAGATTTTTGAACTCCATAGGCTTAAAGTTGGAAGGAATTTGGGGGATCATATAACCCAACCTACTTATTTTACAGATGAGGAAACTGAGGTTCAAAAATTCTCAAGGGCACACAATTCTAGTAGAAATTAGCAAGTCTACCCTTTTAGCCTCTTTCAAAAATATCACTTTTTTTCTATACCTTTCCTCTTAGGGCTCAAGAGGCAGTATATTATAGTGGATGGAGAACCAGTCTGGAATCCAGGCAAAGCAGACCTGAATTCAAGTCTTACCCTGATACATTTTGACTGTGTGACCTTAGACAAATTATTTAATCTCTCAGTGCTTTAGGCAACTCTTAACAGAGTTGCAGAGAAGGTACTGTTCCATATTGGTAAGACTCATGTCCTCACCTGGGATTTACTTACACTAATGAAATTATATATGTAATTCCTATCCCCTTTCCCCCACCTAGATAACTTTGGCCCAGCCAGGCAATCCTTCTCTCTCAATGACCTCATTAACTTCCATGGGTTTAATTATTTTCTCCATGCAGATGCTTCTCAGTTGTATATATTCAGCTCCAGTCTCTTCCTGAGATTCAGTTCTAGTTGGTATTTCATTTTCTGAGCTCAGAAGTTCCAGGCAGTTTTCTTGAATTATTTCTTGCTTTATAGTGTTCCAATTTTAGACTTAAGATTAATATGTTTTATTTGAATAAAGAGTATGTTTGATTTTATTTTCTTGTTTTTTTAAACCCTTACCTTCTGTCTGACAATAGATACTAGGTATTGGCTTCAAGGCAGAAAAGTCTCGAGGACTAGGCAATTGGAGTTAAGTGACTTGCCCAAGATCACACAGCTAGAAATCACCTGAGGCCAAATTTGATCCCACATCTTCCTGTCTCCAAGTCTGACTCTCAGTCCACTGACCCAACCAGTTGCCCCTCCCCCCAGCATACTTTTTAATGTGTTTTTGCTTTTTGATTCTCTTTTTCTAAATTGTCCTTCATATCTATATTTGCATTCCAAATCAATTGTCATCTCTTTTGTTTCTTTGATAAGACTTGCCATCACTGATTCCAGTTTTTCAATTTATTCTAGCCCATTTATTTCTGATGTTTAGGACACAAATTCTGCTCTCATAATTGCCATTTCTCTTTTAAGCCACTCAAAAAAAAACCATATTGGGATTCTACATTCTCCTCAAATACCACAGTTTCTTCCTTCTCATCAATCATTGATTCATTTTCCTTTGTTTGCAGGATTTTTTCCTCAAGACCTGAACTAATTTCTTAGATCTGGAGGCCATATTTCTTTCTGCTATTAATAATTTCCTTGTTAATTTATCTGCTTTGAATTTTGAATCTTGAAAGGTCTTTGAATTTTCTTTCTCCTGAGATCATGGGTAATTTCAGTCTTTTCCCCCTCCCTTATTTTCCTATTTTGCTCACTTTCTGAATCTTTCCTCTCTGATGTTTTTTCCCCTAAAGATTGGATCTCTAATCATATCAGCTTCCTGCCATACTGGGTAATTAATGGTGCATCATCCTAGGACTTTATCCTGAGTGACTTTTGGGGAAATAGAACTGGTCCCAGCCAGATGCTGGGCTTTCAGGTTTACTAAAGTACCACAATGCCCTGCAAAACCCATCATACACAGTATCATTTCCTTTCTTCTCTGTTCTCAGACCAAATAGTTCAGAGTGCTGCCATATTGGTGTTGTTACATGCTTGGGTGTGGGGTATGGAGGTTGGTTTCTATTTTGGGAGTTTTGGAAGATTCTTAGTTAGGGTCTTAGGGGCTCTGGGAGGAGGATTAAGTGGGTTGAAGTGTGAGTTGAGTTCTATTTCAGACTCATATACATATCCAGTCCTTTTCCCTTTCCCTGCAGAGATCTTTTGCAGCACAGAGGTCTGCTGGGTGCTAGCCAACAAGGCACTAACAAAATTCTTCAGCCTGGAGCATGGATCTACATGGCACTGGAAAGAGGGAGTTGATTAAGTTGGTGTTTTAGTCTAAGCTTTTTGGTTAGAGTAGTGAATGGAGCATCTCTTCTCTGGATCTCCTTGGTTTGTAACATTGGCATTATCCGGACTCATCATTCTCCTTCCCAAAATCTGTTCCCTCATATGCAAACATCCCTATTTCAATTAAGGGTAGCAGCACTCTTCCAGTTTCCCAAGTTTGCCACCTTGTCTTTTGTTTTACTCTTCACTCTGCAATCATATGCCAAAGTTTGCCATTCTTATGTCCTCAACATCTCTCACTCTCACATCTGATTCTTTCTTTCTAATTACACAGTTAATACTGTAGCTCAGGAACTGATCACCTCTCACCTAGATGATGGTAATGGACTCCTAATTGGTCTCCCTGCCTCAAGTCTTTCCTTTCTCCAGTTCATCCTCCACATAGCTGCCAAAGCAATTTTCTTTAAAGTCAATCAAATCTGACCATGATACTCAATGAAGTCCATTGGATCCCTATAGCCTCCCGGATAAAAACAAACACAAACTTCCTGTTTAGTTTTTGAAGAAAACCTCAAATGGGGTCATGAAGAGTTGGACTCCACTGAAACGACTGAGCAACAAAAAATGTTAGCACTATTAAATCCATGGGAGAAGTCTTTAAAAAACCCTGTTGATGAGCTAACCTTTTTATTTATTATTTACAAAAATAATAACCAGCATAGACCTGGTTATGTCACTCTACTATCCAATAAACTCTAATAGCTTTCGATTGCCTCTGGGATAAAATAGAAAACTATGCTTTTAAATTCCTTTACTATCTTGCTCCAACCTATCTTTCCCAGGCTCATTGGATCCACACTCTACAATCCAGGCAAATTGACTGTTGTTTTGATCCTAGGGATGACCCTCTATCTCCTGTTTCTGTGCCTTTGTACCAGCTGTCCAGTCTGGCCAGTCCTGCACTAAACCCTCTCCTTAATGCCACATCATAGAATCCCTCTTCCTTCAAGACATTGCTTAAGTATGATCTTCTATGTGGCAGCCTTTTCTGATCCTCCCACTGCTAATGCCCCCTTCTTTAAACTTCCGAGCATTTCACTACTTTGTATTTGTTCTCTTTGGGCTTATTTGATGTGCATTAATTTATGTGCTTCTCTTTTTCTGTTGGGATATAAACTCCTTGAGAGTAGGGATTCTTCCATTCTTTTTATCAGTATTTCCAGTGCCAGACATCATAGTAGGCACTTCATAGATATGCTTTTTGGTTGATTGTTTTTTTTTTAAACCTTCGCTATCTTTCTTAGGAACAACTTTAAAACAAAAGTGCAAAGCCTAGGCAAGCAGGGATAAGTGACTTGCCAGCGTCCAACAGCTAGGAAGTATTCGAGGCCAAAGTTGAATCACTTGGTACCTCTCTGCCTGAGAAGATTCCACAAGTCATTTTTCCTAGCCCCTATAATAATAAATTATTTGAAGGTAACTGACCAAGGAAGGAGCTTTTGGAGAGGAAAAGGATGCCAAGGAAGTCCTGGAAGGCACATCAATTGCACCATATGGACATAAGTATTTTTAAAACAAGTGAAAAAACTATCTGCGCATATATGTGCATGCTGTGGATGCCCGTCTGGTACACTCGTAAACATACATACCAACGTTATGTCTTCTTCAGAGGTCTGAAGAAAAGATAGTGATGTGACCATGAGAGAAGTAGAAGGATTATGGGTGGTAATTATGAGGAAGAATGGGAGCCTCGTGAGCTCGTAGGCAGGTATTTAACCTACATTACTGTGAATATTATGCCAGGGAAAATGGGTAGATTGCTTTTTGTTTGTTTGTTTGTTTACAGATTTATTTAGGGTGATGGTAAAAAACCAGTCCTGGAGAAGGGAGGTCCTAGATTCATCTCTGTACTGAGACACTTCCTAGCGATGTGACCTTTGGCAAGTCACTTAACCTCATCTGCTCAGCCCCTTGATGCTCTTATGGCTTGGAACCCCTACTTAGCATTGATTCTAAGAGTGACAGTAAGAGTTTTTAAAAAATTAATAGCCTGACTTGTGGATGGAAGTGTTCAATGTCAGATGTTTGACGTGTAGGAGTAGAAGAAACATTGCGCTTGCCCTGAAATTTACTAGCGATGTGACTAGAGGGAGTCACCCCTCCTCAGTTTCCTAATCTGTAAAATGGAAATAAGGTCGCCTGTGCTCTTTACCTCGCCAATTTGTTTTGAAAACAAAGATTTGTAAACCTTCCATAGTCCTTTCTATGTGGAAGACATTACAGTATTATTGCCAACCTTAGCCGGTATCATGATTCTATGTGACCTCGTGCTTTACTTAGCATTGTGGGACATCAGTTTGTGGCGAGGCAGAGACCGCCCTCCTGTTGTCTGGCAGAACTGTGACTCGCTGGAGCTGCACATGGTACGAGGGTTCACATAAGAGTCTCTCTGAAGGCATGAATGGGCTGGGAGGGACAGCAAGTCCCCCAGAGAGTGTGAGCCCTCCCTTCTACTGCTGCCATCTAGGAGGAAGAAAAACCCAGGAGAGTGGCATGTCAACAGAATCCTGATGGAGGTGCAATGCAGGTTAATGGTCAGTCTATGGACGAAGTGGGCTTCTGGGACAAACTGATTCACCTTGTACAATTATAGTATCCAACATAGTGCTGTGCCATGAATAATAGCCTGCATTTATAGAGCTCTTTAAATTTCAAAAGAGACTTGAAAATGATTTTATTTGCTCCTTACAACCACCATGAGGAAAAGACACAATGATTGTCTTCATTTTTACAGATGAAGAAATTAAGGATGAGAGAGGCTAAGTGACTTCCCCAAAATCTATGAAGTGGCTAGGGAGGAAGGAAGGAAGGAAGGAAGGAAGGAAGGAAGGAAGGAAGGAAGGAAGGAAGGAAGGAAGGAAGGAAGGATGGGAGGGAGGGAGGGAGAGAGGGAGGAAGGAAGGAAGGAAGGAAGGAAGGTAGAAGGAAGGAAGGAAGGAAGGAAGGAAGGAAGGAAGGAAGGAAGGAAGGAAGGAAGGAAGGAAGGAAGGAAGGAAGGAAGGAAGGAAGGTGGAAGGAAGGGAGGGAGGAAGGAAGGAAGGAAGGAAGGAAGGAAGGGAGGGTGGAAGGAAGGAAGGAAGGAAGGAAGGGAGGGTGGAAGGAAGGAAGGAAGGAAGGAAGAAAGGAAGGAGGGAGGGAAGGAAGGAAGGAAGGAAGGAAGGAAGGAAGGAAGGAAGGAAGGAAGGAAGGAAGGAAGGAAGGAAGGAAGGAAGGAAGGAAGGAAGGAAGGAAGGAAGGAGGGAGGGAGGGATGGAGGGAGGGAAGGAAGGAAGGAAGGAAGGGAGGGAAGGAAGGAAGGAAGGAGGGAAGGAAGGAAGGAAGGAAGGAAGGAAGGAAGGAAGGAAGGAAGGAAGGAAGGAAGGAAGGAAGGAAGGAGGTAGGGAGGGAGGGATGGAGGGAGGGAAGGAAGGAAGGAAGGAAGGGAGGGAAGGAAGGAAGGAAGGAGGGAAGGAAGGAAGGAAGGAAGGAAGGAAGGAAGGAAGGAAGGAAGGAGGGAGGGAGGGAAGGAAGGAAGGAAGGAAGGAAGGAAGGAAGGAAGGAAGGAAGGAAGGAAGGAAGGAAGGAAGGAAGGAAGGAAGGAAGGAAGGAAGGAAGGAAGGAAGGAAGGAAGGAAGGAGGGAAGGAAGGAGGGAAGGAAGGAAGGAAGGAGGGAAGGAAGGAAGGAAGGAAGGAAGGAAGGAAGGAAGGAAGGAGGGAAGGAAGGAAGGAAGGAAGGAAGGAGGGAAGGAAGGAAGGAAGGAAGGGAGGAAGGGAGGGAGGGAGGGAAGGAAGGAAGGAGGGCGGGAAGGAAGGAAGGAGGGAAGGAAGGAAGGAAGGAAGGAAGGAAGGAGGGAAGGAAGGAAGGGAAGACTTAATGTATCATAGGAGAGGTCAGGGACTGCCTCTCTTTTTTTCTTTTCCTTATCTTTCTTCCTCCCTGACATCTCTGACTAACTGGCTGACAGCCAACCCTAAACAGATTTATGGAGGGCTCCACTTTCTAAGGCCTTAAGATTTAGAACATACAACGTCTGTGGTTACTGATATGTTTTTAATGAGACTTGAATGGCACTAAATGCATGAGATGTTATTTTTCTAAACTTTATTTTAAAAAATTGAATGGGATATATTTTGTTTTGACATACTAGACATTTCCTAAACAAAACGTAGACTCCCTCCTCCCTCCCTGGCAGTATATACATTAGGGAATAGCCTTTGGATGATGTGAAATGCCCTGTGTGTAGCAGTGCAACTCTCCTGCCTGCTATTTGGTGGATGTCAAAGGTCTTGCACCAGCTCATTCCCCTTCTAAAGAAGCTGGTTCTTTGACTGTGGTCCAAGCAGGCATCACGCGCAGAGTTTTAAACTCTTAAACTAGACTCTAAGACTGCTTTCTCACCTACACACCCTAATGGGCTTCGCAGTAGAGAATTATTATTTGGCAGGACCAAAAATATAAAACACTTAAAAAGTGTGGAGGCTTCTGAAGGGAACTCTTTTCCAACCCCAAGCAACTATGCTGGAGAATCTTCTAAGTGTGTTTTTACCTCTAAGAACCGAAAGGCTAACCGAGTGTTCTAATGTCTTGGAATTCAGTTCCTACCTATTTTGAAGTTGGATATAAAGCTCAGAAAAAGGACTCAAGGACAGAGAGAGGTGAAAGGTGAAGTAAGAGAAAAGTGGAAGTCTTAAATTTCTTTTTTCCCCCTTTCTCCTAGACTTCTTAACCCTAAGCAAATGTTGTGGGTTTTCTTGGCCTTGAAAATTCACTTTCTATTATAAAAAAAAAAAAACAAATTGAGAAGGAAATTCCTTTTCTTCCTGTCTCTCTTTCCCTTTTCAGTTCAAGAAAGGGTGAGCTGGAAGGAGGTAATAAATAAGTGATACCTTTCCTTAACAAAAAATAAGTCTAAGAAAAGATGTTTCTAACCTTTGCTCTCCTGCTGCTGTGAGCTATTTTTCTCGGTGGGAAGAAAGATAAACTGGGTCAAAGTTAGTAACATGATGGTTGTTGATTTTTCCCCCCACATTTATTTAGGAAATGAACCATAAACTAAAGGAGTACAACCCTCCTGTTTCTCCATTTTTCATGCTTTACAATTCTAAAATGGATGAGAAAACTAGGTTTTTCAGCATCATGCCTCAGAGTCCTTGCCAGCTATGAGCAAAGGTGACTGATTATACACAGCCTGCTGTGATTTACTAGGGGCACAGGAAAATGGCAGATGAGCCTAGAAGCTGTTCAGGTCCCTGTTTACCCTGAGGTAAAACTACACAAATTAAGAAGTATGGATTTTCAAAGAAAACTTACATGGAATTTCAAAAAATACAAAACCTAATTCTGGTTTGCCTGGTGATCATCTTGAATGGGCTCTGAATAGTCCTTTCATCTGTCAAATGGAGACAATGATACCTGGCCTTTTCTCTCTTACAGAACTATATATTATTCATTCAAGAATTAATTTTAAGGGGCAGCTAGATAGAACAGTGAATAGAGGACCAGGTCTGGAGTCAGGAGGTCCTGTGTTCAGATACTGTCCTCAGATACTTCCTAGCTGTGTGACCTTGGACAAGTCACTTTATCCCAATTATTTAGCCCTTACTGCTCTTCTGCCTTAGAATCCCTAATAAAATAAAAAATAAGAGATACAGGGGGAAACAAAAAGAATTATTTATTGAACATCTACTATATAATTTTAGTGAGCACATTAATATAGAAACATCTACAAACAAAATTCAAACATACAAACTCCTTAATAATAGTAATAATCTTCATTACCATTAACAGCTAATATTTCTGGGGCACTTTCAGCTTTGCAGAAGACTATGCACATATTATCTCACAGAAGCTTCACCACAATCCTCTGAGATAGATACTAGAGTTTCAGAAAAGTTGTGTTACAACATAAAATGAATTAATGTTAAATTCATCGTGACCAGATTTCTAAATTCTTGTCCCAGAATGTTTTCTCCCCTTTCTTCCTGGTTGTCAAAGTTGGCTTTGGCTTTGGCTGAAATCTTATCATGGTGTTTATTGTTAGGAGTAAGCTTACTCTGTACTTTCTCTACTATTCTCTCCAGATGCGGTATTTTCATCTGTCCTCAACACATCCCCAAAACTTGATCCTTTCAGCTTATTTTTATAGGTTGTCTTTGGCCATTAGAAGGTAAGCTCCTGGAGGGTAGGGCTGTCTGTCTTTCTTTCCCCTGTGTTTATATTCCCAGGGCTTACCTCAGTGCCTGACATGTAGTAAGCATTTAATAAATGGTGTTGACCAAGGATAATAGATTTCCTTTGTAATCCAATGTGTTTTATTTTAAAGCATCATTCTAGGAAGGGGCCCATGGGCTTCACCAGATTGATGAAGAGGTCCATGACACAAAAGGGGTTAAGAACCATTGCTCTAAAAAATTGGAAACTAAATGGATGCCCCTCAGTTGGGGAATGGCTGAACAAATTGTGGTATATGATGGTGACAGAATAATATTGGGCTATAATGAATGATGAACAAAATGATTTCAGAAAGCAGGGAAGATACAAATGAACTGATTCAGAGTGAAATAAGCAGAACCAGGAAAACATTATACTCTGTAACTGCAAAATTATAGAATGACCAAATGTGATAGACTTTGATATTAATAGCAATACAATAATCCAGGACAATTTTGAGGACTTCTGATAAAGAATGCTATCCACAGATAAGGAAAGACCTGTTGCAATAGAAATATAGCTGAAAACATATGGTTTGTCACTTATTTATTTTGATATATGGTTTGGGCTTTTGGTTTTATGGGATTGTTCACTTACGAGAATGAATAATATAGAGATTTTTAAAAAGCCATTGCTCTAAAGCTGTGTTGGCAAACCTATGGCATGCATGCCAGAAGGGGCTGCTCCCCTTCCCCTCTCCACTGTGCTTGAGGACAATCCTCATTTCCCCTCCCCCTCTGCCTAGCAGCCCAATGGGAGTGCTTCCTCCCTCCCCTGTCTGGGGTAGAGGGTGACTCACATGAGGGGTGAAGGTTGCAGTTTGAGCCTCTAAAAGGTTTGCCATCACTGTTCGAAAGGATGGGATGGGGTGGGGTGGGGCGCAACTAAATCTCTGAATTTGAGAGCCAGGCCTAGAGATAGAAGGTCCTGGGTTCAAATCAGGCCTCAGATATTTCTAAGCTATATGACCCTGGGCAAGTCACTTAACCCCTATTGCTTAGCCCTTACTGCTCTTCTGCATTGGAACCAATATATAGTATTGATTCTAATATGGAAGGTAAGGTTTAAAAAAGGAAGGAAGGGAGGAAGAGAGAGAGAGAGAGAGAGAGAGAGAGAGAGAGAGAGAGAGAGAGAGAGAGAGAGAGAGAGAGAGAGAGAAAGGAAGGAAGGAAGGAAGGAAGGAAGGAAGGAAGGAAGGAAGGAAGGAAGGAAGGAAGGAAGGAAGGAAGGAAGGAAGGAAGGAGCTTTAGACACAGTCACCATGGCCTGGTACCCTTCTAAAAAGTTGGCTCTAATATTTAGTATTCCTTGCCTACAATAACACGCCTTTGCCATAATGGTGACAGCTTCAGCATTTTAGGCAACGAGATAGAATTTGGCTATTTAGTTGAAAGAGAGAAGGGAGGGCAGCCCAGGTGTGGGGATCAGCATGATCAAAGGCTTGGCATCAGAGTAAGTATGGCGTGTTTGGAGGAGTGTGAAGAGAACCACTTGGCTGGAAGGAAGGGTTCCCACTGTCAGGATAAACGAGTGTTCTTAGCTCTTCCAAACCAAGGATGCATAGTATTCTGTGCTACAAGAACTAGAGTCGAGGGTGAGGTGAAGTGAGGCAGTTTGCGGGCCAGGCTGCAATCTCCGCCGGGCAACGTCGTTCCTCTCGAGTCCAGATCTGCCTTTGCTGGGGACCCAGTTACATCCATTGTCAGATACAGATTTGTGGCCCGGCTTCCGTTTTCAGTGCCACCCTGGGCAATCTGGGGCGGCTGCCGCAGTCACATTCTCCTTTTGGCCGCGGGGTCATCTTTCAAAGGGTAGACAGTAGCCCTTCGCCCTTCTCTCCAGTTCCATGGTACGGCGGGAGGACTTTGAACATCTAAGGCCATTAAGTGGGCCTTTTGTTTGGTTTGAGGTTGCTCGCTGACTTTTCTGTGTGATGGAGCCCTTTCCAGCAGCCAACCCGATTCTCGGATTCTCCATTCTGGTCTCTGTGCAGAGCCAGGGCTGCTGCGGGCTGGCGGGCTCCCTTGCTTGCTCCATTAGATTTTCCCGGGGCCTTGTGAAGTTAATGGAAATGAAGGCGGTCTGTGGGAGGAGAGGGAGGCTGCGGCGAGGAATTCTCCTGTTTCTCCTTTCCAAGGCTGAGCCTGACGGTGCATGTTTTATTAGGGGTCCAGTGCTGAGTGAACTGAACAGCGTGAGATGAAAGTCTGTCGGAACTCCTTGATGGTAGTAATGACTGCAAGGTCCGCCTGCTGCCGCCCCCACTCCCCTCCTCATCTCAGCACCGACGCATCCCCCTCCCGTTTTCCCACATTGTTTTGATTGTTCAGGTCTGGGCCCCTTCTATGCACCACCCTCTCCCTCCCTCCCTCCCTCCCTCCCCCATTTTTTTTAATGGCGCAGGTCTGGTTGATTGAAACCACATTTTTATACGTGTCAAAATTAGTTCAGCCCTTAGAAAGAAATCAGAATCTAAATTGGATCATATTTCCTAAGTGGATGTCACCAGCTAATTCCTTTGTTAGCCCATTTAGCTACAAAGGATTAAGTGAGTGTTTACTATGAAGCAGTTACATGTGGCTTTCATTAATTCACACACTCGGGCGTGACTTTTGACTAATAATATCTTGTCAGCCAGGTTAGCGTTTTAAACAATTTCTCTGAAACCACGGAGCTGCCGGGAACTCTTTTGTTCCAAAATGGAGCCGGTCGTTCCAGGAGTTCCGGAGGGGGCAGTTCTGGAGAGGAGTGAAGAGGTCATCAGGCCATGGTTCTTAGTGTCTGACAAGCTTCGCGACTTCCACTGTCTGGCTTCTTCTCCCCAACGCAGAGGAACAAAAGATGCCCAGCCTTCCTTCTCTTAATGACCTGTTCTAACATGGGAGGCCATTGGTGTGCACATGAGACTAGAAAGAAGAGATCGAGCTGCCCATTGCCCTCTCCCCCTCTAGCTCTTCCTATTCTGCTTAGGGCATGAGGCGCTTCTTGCATCCCTGCACTCTATTTTCCTTCCTCCTCCTCGCTGAATTTCCTTTTCCTTTCTGGCTAAATAGAATTGGGTAGCCCATGCTGAGCTTGAGCATGTGTGAAACTAGTGTTAAAGCAGTTGGAGGAGGCTCGTCTCTCTCCAGAGTTGATCCCTTGCCTTTTAGCCAGTGATGGCTCCATTGCCGGGTGTGCCTCAGTAGCCTCTCCCCCTACTCTCACTCCCAAACGTCCCCGCCCTTCCAGCCAGTTGGGGCCACACTAAGTGTAGAGGGGGGAAAGTCGCCATTATCTGCTTCCTGGTAACTGCTTTCCATTCTAGACTTGCCTTGTTTCTGTTCTATTTAAGCTGCCCTCAACACCTGGCCATGCTGAACTGCTTTGAGTCCTCAAAAGAGAACCCAGTTAGGCAAAAATTCTTCATTTGGTGATCAAGCTATCCTGGAGGTGCTTTCAAACAAAGATCCTATTCAAAACTGGCCTTTTACCCTCCCAGTGTAGCATTCTAAGCTTTCAGTGATTTCTAGTGTAAACAAAATGGAGTCCACAACTCTTTGGGCATCCTTACCACCTGGAATCTTGCTAGGTGGAAGAAAGATAGGCTGTACTTTTGCAGTAGGTGGAATGTCGAGGAGTTATGAAGACGGGAGTTTCATTCCAGCCTCAGACATTTGCTACCTGTGTGATCCTGGGCAAGTCACTTACCCCCATCCCAGTTTTCTCATTTGTAAAATAGTGATAATAGTAGCTCCTACTTCCCATGCTGTTGAAGGCTCAAATGAGATTATGTATAAACCTCTGTATATATGTAAGTATACCAATACAAACATCTATGGATATATAATTATTACTTTGCAAACCTTCAATCCTTTATAAATGTTAGCCATAATAATCATTATTCTACCCTTTTCATCATTAACTCCTCCATCTGAAAAGAATTATTACATCATGAAAGTATTATATCAGAAAGACTATGCTTTTCTTTGGAATGATTTCAAGGAGGCCCTATCACTCTCACCAACACCCTTCCTGCTAATCAGTTCTCTTTTCTGCATTGCATCACACCTGGCAGGAGTGGCTTGGCACTGCTCCGACATGATTTATAGGTCAGATTCTCTCTCCATCCAGTGAGATTTGTGGGGGACAAAAGTAGGTCTTACAGCTGCAGTTAGTTGGTCAATGGCTGGTAGTTGAGAGTTTTTCTGTTCTTATGTAATGGTGTTCTGATGTTCATCATGGGCTCTGGCTCCATTTACTTGGAATACCCAAATTCACACCCACAATGGGTTTTTAATCTGGTAACTACCAGAGAGACAAGTGAGTTTGATTCATTTCTTTATGGCTATCATATCATGTATGATTTTCAACCACCATACTTTAGAGCAACAAGTCAGTGGTGTTTTATAAAGTAGTGAGCCAGTGTGGATTGACAACCAGATCTAGAGAGAGGAGGTCCTGGGTTCAAATTTGGACTCAGATATTTCCTAGCTCTGTGACCCTGGACAAGTCATTGAATTCCTTTTGCCTACCCCGTAGTACTGCTCTCTTGTCTTGGAACCAATGCACAGTATTGATTTAAAAATGGAAGGCAAAGGTTTAAAAAAAGAGTAGTGAGTCAAGATTATAACTTTTTTCTTCTGCGGCTGGTAGGGAGGTGAGATCAGGAGTGGAAGTGAGGTGATGAATGCATCTTGATTCTTATCAATGAACAAGGAGGGTTTGGGCTACTTTGGGTTCTTGTAAATGTTGGGAGAACATGGTACAAAAGCCATCCCATCACATGCTTCTAAAGACTGACTCATGTGTTATCTCTGACATTAAGCAATATATAACTAAGGTTCATTCTTATATTTTTGTTTTCTTTTTTAATATACAATATAATAACATAGCATACAATTTGTTATAAATATATATAGTCAATTATAATAAATATGCTTATCCACGAGATATGTATTATGTTATGTTACATATTATATAATATGTAATACATAATATATATTATATTATGTTATATGTACTAAGCTTTTATTCTAACAAGTAAAAAAATAATTTATTAAAAACTAGGTAAAAGAATACTGAGCTTCTTACCAAAATGTATAAGTAGTAATAATTCACACAGACAACTTATTAGGAACAGAATTTATTTTTGTGATTTCTCTTGACACTAACAATGACTATAGATCTGTCCTAACTATTGTTTACATTTAAACTGGTATGTTAGCATCTCCTCTGTAGTAAATAAACTGTCAAAGGATTAGAGATTGAGAGAGTTGAAAGTGACTTTCGAGGTCATCTAGTCCAATCTCCTCACTTTAGAGACTTGAGAGAGAAATGGTTTGCCCAAGGTAACACAGATAGTAAAAGGCAGAACTGAATTTGAACCCAGGTCCGTTGACTTCAAATCCAACACTGTTTCTATTGCATCTCATTTTCTGTTAAAAAGGAAGGAGTTTGTTCCTTAGAGTAAGGGCTCTTAGGAGGTGCACACAATTTCACTGAGAGGTCATTTTCAGAAACAGGGGTGCTAGTTGGTAGATGTTTGCTCTCCTCCTGTGTCATCCTTGCGAGTTCCATACCATGACAATTTCTCAGTAAGGTATATTTTTATTTATGTCCACTGAAAACGACCTATGCCCCTTTGAGCCTTGAAAACCTCAATGTTATACATTGAGCATAGGTCATCATCATCATCATGTATGGCTATCCTCTAGTACTTTGTAAGCACTCTAATATATATCTTTCCCAATTTTTAAAACTTCAGAATAGTTCTATAAGGTAGTTGAGGATATATACTACTGACCTGGTTAAATAACCCTACTCTTTTAAATATTCCTGAGCATTTATTTATTTAACTTTTTACCAGTAGGGATAATATTACTAACTGTACCCTAAAGTCTTCTGTAACTCTTCAGATAACTGCCAGGAATAAAAGGTGGATTTCTTAAAACATTACAGTGTTTATTATTGACACTTTGTGGGTGTTTATAAATCATATGTCTACTTTGGAAACTCCTTAGGCGCTTTGAGCCAGTAAGTTCATTAATGATGAGGATAAAGGAAATAAGATCCCATTCTACCATTTGCATGTTGTAGCTAAAATTAAAATTCTGGATAATGTCAAAATTAGCAACCTCATACTGAGAAAGCAAACCGATATTATTTTTTCATTACCTACTCCACCAAATTAGCATGAATAATAAAAGTAATTATTAGCTTTATTTTTCCCTTTTAAAATTATTTTTATTTTAATAACAAATTTCCACCTAAGTTTTCTGAAGTTTTCTGATCCAAATTGTCTCCCTCCCTTCTCTCTTCTTTTCAGGAGTTAGCAAGCAATTCAATCTGGATTATACATGTATTAACATGCAAAAAAATTACATATTATCGTAAGTGAATAATCTTATAAGACCAAAGCCCCCAAACATATATTATACAAATAAACAAGTAATAAATCATATGTTTTCATCTATATTCCTACTCCAACAGTTCTTTCTCTGGAGGTGGATAGCATTCTTTTTCTAAGTCCTCAGAATTGTCCTGGATCATTGTATTATTGTTAGTAGCAAAGTCTATCACATTTGATTGTTCCACAATGTTACTGTTACTGTGTACCATTTTCCTGTACCTGCTTATTTTACTCTGCATCAGTTCACGTAGGTATTTCCAGCTCTTTTTGAAATCATACTACAATTTGTTCAGCCATTCCCCAATTGATGGACATCTCTTTGGTTTCCAATTCTTTGCCACCACAAAAAGAGAAGCTATAAACCCTCCAGTATTTATCATTTTCTTTTCCTGAGATATTGACCAATCTGATAGAATTTCTCTAGTCAAGAGTGATTTGAAACATTTTTTCATATGATTATTGATAACTTAGATTTCTGCATCTGAAAACTGCCTATTCGTATCCCTTGACCATTTTCAATTGGGGAATGTTTTGGATTCTTATAAATTTGACTTAGTTCTTTACATATTTGAGAAACAAGACCTTTATCAGAGGAATTTATTATAAAAGTTTCCCCAAGTTTGTTGTTTCCCTTCTAATCTTGGTTGAATTGGTTTTGTTTGTAAAAAAAACTTTTAAAATTAGCATTATTGAGCATTTGGAAGATGCTTTTAAAATTCTATTTTTTAATTCTATTAACTGTTTATTCTTTGCAAAATTAACATTAGCACAAACCCTGATTCAATAAATTCCAGTAGTTTGGTCACTTTGACCTTACAGATCCCTTTTTTCTCCATCAATATTCAATTTAAGAACAACCTATATGAAGTCTTTCCTGGTATGCTTAACTGCTAGTGCTCTCCCTCTCCTATTACTTTTATCCAGCAATTTTGTATTTATTAGTTACACCCTGTTAGGAGAGTGAGTTCATTTTGTGCCTAAGGACAATATTATATCCCCTCAGGTTCATGTGATTCCCTTTTTCTTCTTTTGGGAGTTGAGATCACTCAAAAACCTGGGAATACCACTGTACTCTAAGCTTGCACTTAGACAAATGAGGAACAGTTAGGTCGAGGTTAAACTCTCGGAATTGATTTACGTTTATATTTATTGCTTGTTAATTCCTGGTCGCTTTGTGGGGGAGGCAATAGGAAACATTTGAGTAAAGAAGTAGCAAGATACACTATAATGTCTGCTAATAGACAGGAATCACGACTAGAAATTAGAGAAAGAGAAGACTTCAGAAGACTTCTTGGAATTCTCAGTCCTTAAAGTGCTGGGTACAAACCATGGCATCCATCTAAGGCTTCTATTCCCCAATTCCTGCAGGCCAAATGACCTTCCTTGATCTCTTCCTTCTCTGCCACAGTTCAGTCCTGCTTTTTCTTGATCTTTTTTCTTTTCCTGATTGCTTCAGTCTTCCTGTCCTTATTCTTTTCTCTCTTCTTCCAGACCCCTGAACCAGCTCCTTGTTAACGGTTTGACCTAGAACCATGTCAAAATTGAGTGGACTTCTTGTTGAACTCACATAAAATGTCTGATTCCAAGAGGTGCCCAAGATTTGCTGACACCTAGTGAGCACTAGAAGTGTGTTCTTGCTGCAGTCATTGTATTAGAGCCTAGTATCTTGACTTTATTTTATATGGAGTAGAATGAATTGATTCAGCTATTCAATTGACATTCATTGTTACTTATCTGCAAATAGATAGATAGATAGATAGATAGATAGATAGATAGATAGATAGATGATTCAAGAATAGAGAGTCAAAGGGATAGATACGTGGATAAAGAGAGGTAAATGGATGGCTAGATAGGTAAAATATTGATTAAACACTTTCTGGGTGCCTGGTACTATGCTAAATGTGGAAGACACAAATATAGGCAAGCAGATAATCCTTTCCCTCGGGGGTTTATACTCTAGTAGGGAAAGATAATTTGTATTTATCCTCTTAATATTAAATATGGATATTTGCATGTTTATGTATATTTCCTTGCTACCTCTCCTGTTAGAGTGTAAGCTCTCTGTGAGTAGAGGTTATTTCATTTGCTGTATTTGTTTCCCCCAACCCATAGCACAGAGTCTGGCACCTACTAGGTACTTAATAAACATGGGGGGGGGGGGCTGGGTGAGTGGATAGAGAGCCAGACCTAGAGATAGGAGGTCCTGAGTTCAAATTTGACCCCAGATACTTCTAAGACAGAAGGTTAGTTTGTTTTTTAAAATAACTTTGGTGGTTGGTTTTTTGATTGGTTGTTCAGTAATAGAGTCGTACATCTGGAACTGAAGGGACTTTTTCTGACTATCTAGTTCAATCCCCTCATTTTAGTGATGAGAAAACTGAGACCTGAAAAGATGATAGGTTTCCCAAAATGACACAGGTCCAATCAATCAATCAACGTTCATAAAGCACCTAGCATGTTCCAGGTGATGTACTAAGTACCAGGGATACAAAAAAAGGGGGAGAAAAACAGTTCCTGCCCCCTAGGAATTTGGAGAGAGAACATGTAAGTAAAGCTATGCAAACTGAGCCACATATAATAATGATAAGAAAGAAAGAAAGAAAGAAAGAAAGAAAGAAAGAAAGAAAGAAAGAAAGAAAGAAAGAAAGAAAGAGAGAGAGAAAGAGAGAGAGAAAGAGAGAGAGAAAGAGAGAGAGAGAGAGAGAGAGAGAGAGAGAGAGAAAGAGAGAGAGGAAGAGAGAGAGGAAGAGAGAGAGGAAGAGAGAGAGGAAGAGAGAGAGGAAGAGAGAGAGGAAGAGAGAGAGGAAGAGAGAGAGGAAGAGAGAGAGAAAGAGAGAGAGAAAGAGAGAAAGAAAGAAAGAAAGAAAGAGAGAAAGAAAGAAAGAAAGAAAGAAAGAAAGAAAGAAAGAAAGAAAGAAAGAAAGAAAGAAAGAAAGAAAGAAAGAAAGAAAGAAAGAAAGAAAGAAAGAAAGAAAGAAAGAAAGAAAGAAAGAAAGAAAGAAAGAAAGAAAGAAAGAAAGAAGGCACTGGGATTAAGAGGGGTTGGGGAAGGCTTACTGTAGAAGGTTGGATTTTAGTTGGAACTTAAAGGAAGTCAGTGAGGTCAATAGTCAAGAATGGGAATGTTTTAGGCATAAAGTGACAGCCAGAGAAAATGCCCTAGGATGTCAGCAGATCAAGTTTGATTTTGTCTGTAACACCTACATGTATACACTGAAATAATAAAAACATTTCTTAGTTCCTTTTCTTTGTCTGCCCACCTTTCAACAGCACCCCTAATGTGAATCTGTCCCCACTCTGGACTAGGCGGAACACTATCATGACTAGTTCATCTGAAATTCTTTAAAGCCATATAGGATTCATTCCATGGAATTCATCGTTGCCTTTTAGATAGATGGAAGAACAGAAGATGCTAAGAGAACTTGATCTCAAACATTGTCATGGTCATTTCTGGGGTTAGAGTCATCTTTTGGCTCCTGTACTAGTATTTTTTTCCACATCAAGTCAACTGAGAATCAAATTATCTTTAATGGTGGGTTTGGGGTGATTCCTTTTTAATACTTTTGTGACTCCTTCAAGACCTATAGTACACAAATATAACAAGACCTTCTCTGGCCACAATAACATCCTCTCCTGAGAGGTATGGCAGGAAGTAGATATAATTTTACTGGAAAATATTTCCCTATATAAAGTTTGTACCCATAAATATGGCATCTTTAAATGTGATCATTACCATTTAGAAGAAGAAAGATTTGAAACTGGTGGATTTGTTACTTTTAAGAGCAAAAGACATCTTCATAGTGCCTGGTCTGACTTTCAATGCTATTTATCTCTCCCTTTCTCTGGATTTTATGGCCCACCTTAAATTTACTCTCATTAATACAATGTTGTATCTCTGGAAAACAAATTCCCTTTCTCCTCCACTGAACGCCTCCTATGGTTTTAATCTAAATGATTCTCATCTCCCACCAGCATTCTATGGACATCACGAATTCCAGCTGATAGCACCACCCTAGAATGGATCGATTGTACTCCGGATATAAAATATTCACATTACCTTGTACCTTCTTAGCACATACATAATACTTGTTTTAGATACATTTCTTGACTTTGATATTTCCTATCTGGCTTTTTATTGAGCATCAGCTGTCTGTGAGTTAAAGAAAAATTTTATCATTTATATCCAACATGAAAGGAGGTAAAAGACTGGGGGGTGTGGTAGCATGTGTGTACGTGTGTGTTCATCTGAAGTGGGTAGAGTGATTCAAGTAGATTTAGGCAGCTAGACTCAGGAAAGCAGGCATTGATAGATTTTTTTTTGTATAATACATTTAATTAATGTGTTGTCATTTAGTTGAGTAGTCGTATCTGACTTTCCATGACCACTTTTGTGGTTTTCTTGGCAAAGATATGAGTGATTTACCATTTCCTTCTCCAGCTCATTTGACAGATGAGAAAACAGAGGCAAACAAGTTTAAGTGACTTGCCCAGGGTAACACAGCTAGAGTCTGAGGGAAGATTCAAACTCAGGATGATGTTTTCCTGACTCCAAGCCTGTCATTCTATCCATTGTCTTACCTAGCTGCCCCTAAAGAATTCAGAAGGTTATCTAAATTAATCCATGCCAATATTTTATTATTACTTATTTATTCAATTACATGTAGAAACAATTTTTAACAATTGTTTTCCAACATTTTGTGATCTCCCCTTCCCTCCTCCCTCCCTGAGATTGAAAATAATCTGATACAAATTATGCCAGTGCTGTTATGCAATACATATCTCCATATTCCTCATGCAGTGAAAAAAGAGGCATATTGCACATGCAAGAAAAGAATTACAGAGCTAAAGTGAAAATGCTATGCTTTGATTTTCATTCAGACTCCACTAGTTCCTTCCATGGCCATGGAGAATATTTTTCATCATGTGTCGCTTGGGGTTATCTTTGATTCTTGCATGGCTGATAATAGTTTAGTCTTTCATAGTCATCAAACCATATTTCTGTTACTATATACCATGTTCTCTTGGTTCTCCTCCCTTCACTTTGCATCACTTTCTCATCATCAGTCTCATTCATCTCTCATTCTGTCTGAAAAGAGGGTAATAAAGGCACACGTGGGTCATAGAATCACAGGGTTTGATCAAAGGAGCTTTAAGCTGGACAGGACCTTAGGGGTGATCTCATCCAGCACCCTCATTTTATAGATTATAGGCTTAAGATTCTTAAAAATATTTTTATATCATTTATAGGTCTTGGAGAGGCTGTGGCTTGCTCAAGGTCACCCAAGTGGTACCGTGAATGGAAGAAATGGAGTTTCTTGTCAGGCAGCAACTCTTGGCTGCTTGGTAGCCATGTTGACCAGGTCTTTGTCCTTACCAGCTTAGGTCCTCATCACAGAATATTAATTCTAATTGCTTTAGTTGAAATATATAACCAAGCAATTCCACAGAAGCATCAAAATTAAATATAGGAAAGGCCTGATATAATACAGATAACTTCTAAAGGGGTACGGTGCCATGGTGACAATGCTATGTCCAGTGGGCCAAGTTTCCCAATTGTAGTTTCCTTTGGTTGCTGGAACCCGCTTTATTGAAGGCCCTCCCTCCTTTTTTTAAGGCTATGATATATAATGAATGATCTAAAACTATCATGCCTTCTTGTTTTACTCCTCATTTATTTTCCTTCTATCATAGAAGTTTCTATAGTGGAGATGGGAGTGACATCAATGCTTAGATATGACAACATACAAGAGAACATAAAATAAATTAGTTATTTGACAAAAGTAAAAGTAAACCACTTATGAATTCCAGAGAAAAACAGCAACCTTCCAACCAAGAAAGTATCCCACGTAAACTTGATGTCATCACCAGTCTTCTATTCTATTGCTTGATTGCTTTTACTGCCCAGTGAAGAGAAGATTGTGGCTGTTGAAGCTAAAGAGAATTAAGGCTAGAGAGAATTCATTATCTTGTCCTAGCAATGTCTGCTGGCCATCAGTAACGCAAGGGGAGTTTGTTTCTATTCTTTTGTGACAGCTGTCCCTGTCTGCCTATTTCCAGGCTAGGTAGACCAGGGAGTGCTGTGCAAGCCACTTTGCTTCAGCATATGGGCATGGTGCCATGATTCCTTCAGTGGAGGGCACTGTGGCTAGCAGTAAAAAACTGCCCCAAAAGAGAAATGAAGGCAGCCTGTAGAAGAAGTCTGCCAGGAAAGTGGCAATGCCCTTTGAATTAGAGAGAGAGCAGGAGGGTGGTGCATTTTTGTTATTCCCTTAAACTACCCTTTGGTGTGCCCCATCTAGTCCCTGGTTAATAGTCTGAATGTTCACCTGGGAGTTCTTAGCTTTCCATTTGCTTGTTTTTGCATTGTGGGTCCTAGTCTGTAGTCTGATCAAGCCTAAGGCTCCTCAGCAGAGCAGAACAGAGCAGATTAGATAAGACCAGGTGTTTGTGCTAAACAAAAGGAAGAAGAGCTCCTTACCCCCAAGGAGCTTGTATTCTGCTGAGGGAAGCTCACCTATAAAATGGAGGGCGGAATGCTAGAAAAGTCTAGAGATCGGGGTTAGACATCCAAGCGTGCCTGGCCTGGATACTTGTTCAAATGGAGCTTCCTGGTCAGGAACTCTCTAGTGAGGGAGGGTACCTCAGGAATACAGTCATACAGTGTTGTTGTTGTTGTTTCAAATTCTTTTACCTCCAGTCTTAGAATCAATACTGAATATTGGTTCCAAGGCAGAAGAGTGGTCAGGGCGAGGCAATGGGGGCCAAGTGACTTGCCCAGGGTCACACAGCTGGGAAGTGTCTGAGGCCAGACTTGAACCTGTCTCTAGGCCTGGCTCCCAATCCACTGAGCCCCCCAGCTGCCCCATACAGTTTTGAATGCATAAAATAAAATACATATGATTGCATCAGAAACCAATTGGTCATCTAGCATTTGTATAGCATCACCTACTATGTCCTTTGCTGTGGGGCTACAAGAAAAAGGGGGGAAATAAATCTTCTCAAGGAACTCACATGATAACGTGGGAGACAACATGCAAGCTCTCCTGAACTATAGATATGCACATAGACATCCCTATGAATTCTGTGCCTATGCGGACCTGTTCATGCCCTTCTATTTAAGAGCCCTTGCCCCCGGATCCCCCGGAGCAGCCAGTAAGGCTGGAAGAAGCACCAATAGTCCTTTACAAAGATGGAGGACACGAGCTAGGGCACAGCCTGGGGAATTGAGCGGTTGGGTTTTAGTCTTCTCAGAGACTACAGTTGGGAAGGAGGCAGCAAAAACAAGAGTGTCTCTGGGAGAGGAATGGCTGTGTTATCCCTTGTCCTCACTCCGCATCCCAAACTCCTGCTGTCAGGCTGGAACTTCTCTAGCCCAGAGGCAGCTGGCAGCTGACCCAGCGTTGGCATGGCCCTTGCAAAGTGCTAGGTGAGACGAGACTAAAACTTGGCAGGATCGGATTTCTAAGGAGTCCCCTCAAACAAGTGGGGAGCATCCTGCCCTTGCACCCACCCAAATGCCTCTTCACATGGGTGTGCTGGGATTCTCACAAAGCCATCTGAGCATCTTTTTACACCAGCAGCCTCCCTCCAGGGACGGGATGTTGGGAATTTGTAGTGGGGAAATGCGATCTAACTTCTAACCAATCAGCTCTTGCCATATAAGATCCCAGAGAGCCGACGCTGCAGCTTTTTAGGGTACAGCACCCGAAGGTGACTTGAATCCATGGGAAATAATCATGGATCTTCCTCTGGCCCCAGGAGGCGAGGCACGAAATCTTCAAATGAAGTTCCTTTGTTACCCAGAAGGGCCTTGGTTACCAAATCATAAGCACTTGGCCCCTTTGACGTCTTTCTGAGCCCTGGGGTACAGAGAGGGTCTGGAGTTGCCCTTGGGCCTGAAATCATAGAGGGAAAGGAGGAGAGAGAACAGTGAATTGAGCTGGTATCATTTTAACCAACTGTAATCAATCCAGCATTGGGGATTAATAAAGTGCAGGAACAAGGGGAAAATAGCCCAAAAAGAGAAATTAATGCAACCCATAGAAGGAATCTGCCAGGGAAAATGGTAATGCTATTTTAATTGGGCTAGGCCTTGAATTGAGAGCTCCATTGAAGCCATCTCTACTGTGCAAGAGTCTCTGTGTACCTCAATTGTTCCCCTTGTGGGCTTTGCCCAGTTCCACCAGCTGCCAACCCGAAATAACGTTACATTTGAGTCACTGGTTTCCAAAAGGATGACAAGTAGGTTGTGTGTGGCTGAATGGGACAAGGCTTGTCTTCCACTGATCCCTGCCAGCTTGGGGCTGGCCTTGGGCCATCCCAGCGTTAGCCTTGATTGATCACAGGATTGGATGTTTCAAGGAACAGAGGAAGAATCATCTGGCTGCTGTGGGAATAGAGGGGGGAAAGGAAGGGAAGAAAAGAGGGGAGAATCAAGAAAACGGGCTGTACATCTAACACGTCAACCTGTGACTAGGCTTCTCTGATTCTCTTTACGGTGAGATTTCTCTAGGTTTCAACCACTATTTAATATCACACAGCCCTAAAATTCACAGGGGACCAAACTTTCTCCAAAGCTCTGTTGTGGATCACTGAGGAGGACGCAGTGCGAAGTTCCCGTGAAGTCTGGCAAGTCCCAAATGGTGCTACATCCATCTAGAAGCCTAACGGAAGACTTCTCTGACTCCGTATTCCATGTATACTATCTCTAATCTTTAGAATCTGGTCTTTCAGGATAGCCTGGATATAGTGGTCCCTAGGGAGCAGGCATGGGAGACTCCACTTAGATCTGGAAAGGCACTGGTCTGGCCTGAAATCCAAGCCAAAACGCTTGTGTAGTGACCTCAGGTATCTAGAGAGGCCGTGGTTTGGACATGAGGGAGCTCTAGTTTGAACCAAAGCTCCCTCCCCACCTCCTGTGCTCCAAGACTCCCAATGAGCTCTGCAGGTGATCTGCCTTTTCTGGAATCCTCTGAGTCGTCTAGCTCACTCCTCACCCTAAGGGATGAGCTAGACAGCAGCATAATCCTTAATATGCTCAGGCTCGGACCAGAGGTCCAAGGAAGGAAGGAGTGAACTAGTATTTCACACCTGCTGTTATGTTATCCTTGTTTAGTCATATCAGTTGTGTCTGACTCTTTTCTTGGCAAAGATAGTGAAATGGGTTGTCAGTTCTTTTTCTAGCTCATTTTACAAATGAGGAAACCGAGGCAAACAGAGCTGGGCGACTTGCGCAGGGTCACACAACCAGTAAATGTCTGAGGCTGGATTTGAAATCGGGTCTTTCTGACTCCAGGCTTAGCACTCTATCCAAGCTGCCCAGCTGCCCTCATACCCAGTATGGGTGGATACAAATATATGTGATGATGATAAATAACAGTGGGAGAGGAATAGGGTCTGGCTGATGGTGATTTAGGAACTGGTATAAGAAGAAGGAGTGGCTGTCATATGTCTTCAGCATTTGAATGTTTTCTCCTAGCAATACATTGTTTTCACTTAGTCTCTAAGGAAACTATGGAGACAAAGAAAAAATTGAGTTTAATTTTATTTACTTATCTTAAAAAAACAAAAAAACCTTTACTTTCCATCTTAGAACCAATGAGACAGAAGAGCAATAAGGACTAGGCAATTGCAGTTAAGTGACTTGCCACGGTCACACAACTAGGAAGGATCTGGGGGCAGATTTGAACCCAGAACCTCCTGTCTCTAGGCCTGACCCTCTGTTCACTCTCAAACTCCCTAGTTGCCCCTGAGTTTTATATTTTTTTTTATTATTTTAACTTATATATCTATTTAGTTTATAAATATAGCAAGATTTGTGTTGAACAGGCATTTGTGCTATTTATGTCAGCATATTGATCAAATAGTTGGATATTCCAAGAACCTGGAGAAGAGATAGTTAGCTTCCCTGAGAGCAGAATCAAAAAGGAATAAAAAAGGCGGGTGAAGGAGGAGAAATAGACAACATTTCGTGACAGAGACCAGGAGCCTTGAATGGACTGCAAGCCCAATACAAGTCAACACCTCAACAGTGTTGACTCATATTGGAGTACTCTGAGTACTGTTCTGAGTCTTCATATTGGAGCACAATTTCAAGACCAGAGTCCCCTGTCTTAGTCAGATCTTGTCCAAAATACTGTGTCCCCTTCAGGCTACCACTCTTTAGAAGGAATATTGACACATTGGGATGCGTACAGAAAAGGGGACCTAACTAGGGAGGGTACTAGAAACCAGGACCTTTGGAGATTCGATGAAGAGCTATGAGAAGCTAATATAAAAGACTGTCTGTGTTCTACAATATTTTACAGCAATATTCTTTGTGGTGACAAAGAACTGGAAAGAGTGGTGATACCTATCAATTGAGGAGTGGCTAGACAAGTTATGGAATATAATTGTGATAGAACACTACTGTGCCACCACTGTAAGAATTGATGAGCATGTTAGCTTTTTAATGGAAAGACCTACTTAAAATTATGAAGAGTGAAATGAGCAGAACCAAGAGAAAACTGGATATAGAAACAGAAATTTTGTATGAGAGTGACTTGTGTATGTTCACTTCCAAAGAAAGAACTGACTAATAGAAGTTAGCAAGACATTGTTTTACATTTACATATATATTTTTGTCAAATGATGCCTTTTCTAATGAAAGGAGAGGAGGGAGAGAGTTACCTAGAAAATGTAATGTAATAAGTAAATGGAAATTTTTAAAAAGAGCTAGAGACATTTAACCTGAAGAAAAGGAGACTTTCTGAAGGGCTTGAAAGAGGTATACTAGTTACCTTCATATTTGTGAAAGACTGTTGGATGACAGAGACACTAGCCTGCTTACGAAAGCTGGCTTTCAGAGCACATACTTGGAATTAGAATTTGAAGCTATATAGGTATTGTTTGATGGAGCCAACTTCTACTAGAGAACAAATTGTTAAATTCTGAGTGAATGTTTACACCTTGGAAATGGGCAAAGGCTACAAATCATGAATTAATTAATTTTTTTTTTATTCTCTAGACTTGAGAAAGTGATGAGTAAGTGGGAATAATGCAGATTAAACTTTTAAAAATTGTTCTGCATGCATTTTGCTCTCTAAAGAGAGCTCATAAAATGGGGATGATAATAGCACCTACCTGAGAGAACTATTGTGATATTCAGATCAGATAATATATTTGTTAAATACTTTGCAAACTTTAAAGAACTATAGAAATTTTAGTTATTAACCATTGGAAATCATGAAGGGTTGTACTTTGAGTCAATGTGAACAAGACAGAGACTTTAGATGTACAAATTCAGCTACTTGATTTTCAGAGATGCATTGAAAGAAACCTATTTGGATGGTTTCAGAAAAACCTGGAATGCCATTCTCCAATTGATAAATGGGCAAGGGACATGAATAGGCAATTTTCAGATAAATCAAAAGTATTAATAAATACATGAAAAAGTGCTCTAAATCTCTGATAATCAGAGGAATGCAAATCAAAACAACTCTGAGGTATCACCTCACACTTACCAGATTTGTTAACATGACAGCAAAGGAAAGTAATGAATGCTGGAGGGGATGTGGCAAAGTTGGGACATTAATGCATTGCTGGTGGAGTTGTGAATTGATCCAGCCATTCTGGAGGGCAATTTGGAACTATGCCCAAAGGGTGATAAAAGACTGTCTGCATTTGATCCAGCCATAGCACTGCTGGGTTTTTACCCCAAAGAGATAATAAGGAAAAAGACCTGTACAAGAATATTCATAGCTTCTCTCTTTGTGGTGGCAAAAAATTGGAAAACACGGGGATGCCCTTCAGTTAGGGAATGGCTGGACAAATTGTGGTCTATGTTGGTGATGGAATACTATTGTACTGAAAGGAATAATAAAGTGGAGGGATTCCATGGAGACTGGAACAACCTCCAGGAAGTGATGCAGAGTGAAAGGAGCAGAACCAAGAGAACATTGTACAAAGAGACTGATACACTGTGGTACAATCGATTGTAATGGACTTCTCCATTAGTGGCAATGCAGTGATCCTGAACAGTTCTGAGGGACTTATGAGAAAGGACACTATCCACATTCAGAGGAAGAACTGTGGGAAAAGAAACATAGAAGAAAAACAACTGCTTGATCACATGGGTCGATGAGGATATGACTGGGGAAGTAGATTCTAAAAAATCACCCTAGTGCAAATATTAATGATATGGAAATAGGTCTTGATCAATGACACATGTTAAACCCAGTGGAATTGCATGTCAGATGTGGGAGGGGTGTGAGGGGAAGGGAAGGAAAGAACATGAATCTTGTAACCATGGAAAAATCTAAGTCATCTAATTAAATAAATTTTTCAAAAAAAAAATTAAAAATCATATGGATAAAAAAAGAAAAAACGGGAATGATTTATATGAACTGATGCAAAATTTGTGATCCAGGACCAGATTATATATTGTTCCTGGTAACAGCAATATTGTAACGATCAACTGTGAAATCCTTAGCCATAATGATCAAGACCATAATACAAGATAATTCCAGAGGACTCATGAGAAAAATATAATTGAGAGAAAGCTGATGAACTCAGGGTAAATTGAAGTACACTTATTTCACTTTCTATATGTTTATGGGATTTGTTTTGTTTTGTTTTGTTTTTGTAACAAAGGGCCCATGATGAAAAATGCTACTTACCTCTGGAGTGCAGATTCAAATATTTTTTTCACTTTATTTTGTATTCATTGCTTGCCTTCTCAATAGGTGAGAGGGGGCTGAAGAAAGGAAGAGAATCTGGGACTCAATTAAAAAAAGAAAAACAATGTTAAAAATAAATACACAGGGGGCAGCTGGGTAGCTCAGTGGATTAAGAGTCAGCCCTAGAGACGGGAGGTCCTAGGTTCAAATCTGGCCTCAGCCACTTCCCAGCTGTGTGACCCTGGGCAAGTCACTTGACCCCCATTGCCTAGCCCTTACCACTCTTCTGCCTTGGAGCCAATACACAGTATTGACTCCAAGAAGGAAGGTAAGGGTTTAAAAAATAAATAAATAAATACACGATTTTTTTTAAAAGAAAAAAGAACACCACCTCTGGTCATTGACAAATGTTTCTTATGCTTGGGACTCACATATACCAGTCTTAGAATTAGAGTCTTTGAAATCACCCATTTCAATTTTCCTTCATTTTATAGATGACAAAACCATTAAGTTGATTCAAGGAAATAAAGCAACCTCCCTATGGGCACTCACCTAGGTTTTTGAAAGGTCAGAACTAGAAGTGATCTCCTAACTCCTTTCCATGCCTTTTATCTATACCATCTTTCCCCCTGTCATCATTATCACTGTCATCATCCATCAACATATAATACTAAATTCTATGAGTGCAAAATGTGCTGGAAATTACAGAATGTTTTCCTTAAAATTCTTTGGGTTTGTCAAGTCAAATGAGCATAGAAGCAATATTGGAAGGAATATCTAGTCCAATTCTTACCAGATTCTTAGCTGTAAATCCCAGGAATATTCCCCCTAAAGCAAGTGCCTTTCTGTTGTGAGTCTAGCTTTGTGGGTAATTTGATTTCTGCCTTTTCAGGTACAGGAAAGGTCTTAGATACACTAAAACAAAATTTCACCTCCCTGCCTTGGTCATACACACACACACACGTATCGAGATGTGTTAGATCTCTGCTTTAAGAAAAGCATCACTTTTTAACTCTTTGCTCATTTGCATGTCAATGTAAGCAAACTTACGAGAGCACCAAAATTTGGGTATTTGGAAGAGTGATGGAAAAGGTCTAGCAGGAATGAGCTATGGTAGGAGAAGCCCAGTCTTCCAGATGCTGTTAGCATATTCTCAGAAGGATTGTCTAGCAATATCCCGAGAGTTGTACCATATCTGTCAAATGCCACATATTTCTTAGGAGAAAATGGCAGAGTAGAAAATGTTAGCATGCAGCAGAATTAGCAGAGAATATAGATGACCAGTGAGCTGTTGATGTATGGCCAGGTTTGTTCTTTAAAGGGCTTCCTTTCGGGGAGGGGGGGAGGTTAACCTCTTGACTAGAGATTTCTGGAGAATGGAACATATATGTGCTTTAGGATAATCACCTACTGGGGAACAAGAATGAGTTAGAGGCATCTAGATCATAAGGATTTAATACAATACCACTTGGAAAAAAATATGAATCTAATGAAAAGGAGATATACAGTCCAAGCTATTGGTTGTCCAGCTTATAAAAAGTCTTAGTAAATTCCCCAAAGCCTGTGTGTGTGGGGGGGGGGACATGGAATGAATTAAGGAAACACTTTTGGGACTTAGATGAAAATTTCTTTTTCTGTGCATCATTATTTGTTGCTGAGAAGTCAATAGACAGTGAGGGGAAAGGACCCTTGAACCTTTTGCCAGGGTGGAATACAAATGAGTGTGAGAGTCCCTTTATTGTGGATAGACATTTCTGTATCTGCCGTAATTTTCTTTCAAGAGAAGAATGGCTATAATTTTCTTCAGGTGCTGGTTGTCTTTGGTTAGATCACACATGTTCCAGTGGACTGGGGGAAGGGATGGATAGACAAGAGAGGGACTGGTATCGAGATGCGTTAGATCTCTGCTTTAAGAACAACATCACTTTTTAACTCTTTGCTCATTTGAAATATTTAGTCATAGAAAAGTCAAATTAGAAATGTCTGTTATGAACTCGTTTGTGCGTTTTTTTGGCCACGTGTCCCTTTTTGGGTTATTTGGCTCAAGTTTTGTTTTGTGTCCTTTTGCCTCATTCGATTTTAGACTGTAAAAAGGAGCCTGGCTTTCCTTGGGGTGTTATTTTATTATAGATGATAACTAAAGACATGATAGATGCTTTGTAAATATTTATTGATAATCAGAATATTCGGGGAATTCCTTCTTTATAGATACCCAACCAAGGCAGCATCCTTAACGAACATTAGAGTCCATCTAAGCTACATACATGCTTGTGTATTCTTATATATGCTGTATCTATATAGTTAAATCTATAATAGAATACAAATGCCTACCGCATCCTTCTTGTTCCTATTCTGGTGGTAGATGCATTTGCATAAATAGGAATGGGCTGAGAAGCATTGCACAGCCATCGATACTCTACGGGTAATTACGCACTTGGTTTTAAATGGAGCAGAGCTTGCCTTCCTGGGCTGGCTGGCATCATAGTCACCTCATTTACCATATGATAAAAACAATGTCAAGGTGGGGGCAGGGAATAGAAATGCCATATGGAAGTTGTTGAGAAACAGATGAGAGTCGTCTGAAAAATTCCATTTGTTATTGTCAGGTGTTTTAAGGAATGTCAAGATAGTAGGGCATTAGAAAGGATTTCAGTGCTCAAGACAGATTACAATTCAGCAATATAAAGCAACTCTACAGGTAGGGCTGATGTCTAAACTAAGCTTATAATAATGGAATCTAATTAGCGGCTGATTAATGACTAAAAAGCTAATACTGTGTAGTAGAAAGAGTTTGATTGAAAGAGGTAGGGTGGAGTTGGGATTGGAAAGTACTCTTGGCTGAATGAAAAGAGCTTGAAAATCATCTTCTTCTAGTCAGTTCAACAATCAAATGGAAGGTAGGAAAAAGAAAGCACTCTGGACAGTTTACAAATACAGTTGCATCTCTAGGAAAAAGAAACTGTGAACAGCGCTATCTATTGCCCAACATCAAGCTACCAACATTTCCTCTTTTATTATGGATGCTGAGCAGATGTTGATAAAGTTCATATGAACAAACTCTTCCACCTCGTGGAATGCGGCTTTTTATAGCCCTACTGTGATCTCCTATAATGAACTGGGAGGAATGGTGTGAGAAACTGGACACACTCTCCATAGAGTCCATTCATCATAAAACTCTTGCAGAAGATGAGATTGATGAAAACCACTTCTGAACCTTGATTGCCTGTGGATGGCTGCTGCTATTTTTGATGGATGCTGGTTCTCTATGGAAGAAATGGATTTGATTTTCTTGGCTTCTATCTTTAACACAGAATTAGAGACTTTAGCAGTTGAAAGGAGCCTTGGAAACCATCTAGTGTAACCCTCCCATTTTAGAGAAGGGAAAACTGGAGGTCCAACATGGTTATGATTTGGCTAAAGTCAAAAGCTAAGGAGTTAATGGTCAACCTGGGATGAGAACCCAAATATTTTCCCATTATACTACTTCTGTTTTCCAAAATTCTTATATGTATAGCAATTTTATGGACTTCATTAATACAATTGAAGTTGCTCTTTTTTTATCTCAAAAGAAGGCCATAAGTTCATTATTTTAAATGTTGCATGACTGTAGGGAGAGCACTATATTTTCTCATCATTGGCCTTGCTTGATAAATGTCACATTAAATTAGAATAAAACTTTGTAGTCCCTTCTTTCTCCCTCCCTAACCCAAGAAAAAACACAAACACAACTAAAATAGCTTCTTCCTGTTCCTACATTTCAACTTGAATCACAACTACTTCTTTTTACATTTCAAGATAAATGAAGTACACTTTAATAACCTTTCACTATTTCTAGAAAGTGACACACTGAATATCATTAGTCCACATTACTTTAGGACAAACAGAGAGTGACATTTTCTCTCTCAATGATTATAACCTCAGTCTTATTTGGTTTATTCCCTCAATTAAAATTTTGCCCATCAACTGAACAGATTGTTAAAACTATAATTTTCTCATTGAAAACAAGCCAATGTCCTTTCGTAGTTGCATAGGTTGAATGATTTATACCATTGATTGTCATTTTCCTAGTCAATTAGCTAAATGTTTAATTAGGCATTAACCCCATAATTAGATATCCTAGATCTTAAACGGGAGGAGCATTATTTATTACTCAGGAATGTTTCTGACATAGTTTGATTTGTGACGTATGAGTGGAACTATGAGATCAATATGCTGTGAAAGCCATATAGTCAGATGGAATGAAAATTTGAGAACAAGATGTGTTGTACATGGACAATAGCCAAGGTTACTATCCAATTGCCTCAGGGTTATTTTCTTTCTACTTTTGTAATGTTAGAAAGGTCTTGCTTATACGAATGAACTTACACAACTCAATTCAACCAACATTTTAAAGCACTGACTGTGTCAGGCACTGTGCTATGTACTGAGGATACACAGTATTGATTCTAAGATGGGAGGTAGGGGTTTAAAAGAAAAAAAGAATGCAAGGGTTATAGCTATGTGACCCTGGTCAAGTCACTTAACCCCTGATCACCTATCCTTTGCCACTCTTCTGTCTTAGAACTGATACTAAGACAGCAGTGTAAGAGTTTTTAAAAAATGATAAGGTGAGACAGTAGAGAGTTTCTTCTGCTAAATTCCACTTTGGTCCCTTGGAATCTAGTGATTATGAATGTTTGATAAATGGGAAACACAGCCAAGTCAGACCAGCTGCTCTCTGCAAACTGTACTTGTAGTTGGGTGAGCATTGTTCTCTATTTGTCCTTTAGAGTAAATAACACGTATAGCTAGCTGGCTAGAACAGCAAATTCTATGTAGAGCACTTTTAACTGGCAAATTCCACAGGTTTGGATGCCAAAGCCACATTTTCTTTCATAGCAACAAATCAGACTAAATATCCACGTAGGAATGACCACGGTGGAGGCGAGGGGTGCCGAGAGGAAAGACAATTTATTATCCAAAGGTGTCAAAAGAGTAGAGGTGCGGATTTGTTGGTTTCTCTAGTTCCAGGGCCCAAATGCAAGTAGGAAGGTCAAATTTTTCCAATCATATCCAAGAAGCAGCAAAGTCCCCCTACTTGAAAATTTCTAGTGTAAATAAAGATGATTTACAGCAGCAGATTATGAATGGAGAGCCAAGCCAGGAAGTATGGGTGTGCCAGTAAAACCTTGACATATACCAGAAGAAAAATGGAAGTACAACTTATTAAGCTGTGGGAAAGAATAAAATAATGGAAGATGGAATTTTTTTGGACCCAGCTCACATTATAATAAGTGGGTAGAATATGACTGAACTGCAGCCCATTTGCATTCCTTATTTTAGATGTTTAGACCACCAAACCAGAGGAGAGAGAGAGAGAGAGAGAGAGAGAGAGAGAGAGAGAGAGAGAGAGAGAGAGAGAGAGAGAGAGAGAGAGAGGCTATTTTCTAATGTGCATAGGAAGCATTTTGTGGGTCTTTAAGTATATTCTCAGCCTTCTGATGTATAAGGAAAGTTTTCATCTCTCTCTCTCTCTTCCTCTCCCTCTCTTTCTCTCTCTCTCTCTCTCTCTCTCTCTCTCTCTCTCTCTCTCTCTCTCTCTCTCTCTCTCTCTCTCTCTCTCTCTCTCTCTCTCCATCTTTCTCTCTCTCCCCTTCCCCCAGGACTGGATAGAGAGTTATCCAATTTAGAGATCTGCTATTGCCCCCTAGAATATGGTTCTCAAGATTTCTGAGGTTTCTGTTCATCTGTTGGTTTCAACAAAAACTCATGTAAAACTTGGCAGCCCTCTGCAGTTTTGACTGGAAACAGGGCCAGATTTGCTGGTTTGGGCTGGGTTGGCCTCTGCATATTCAAGTGAGTTGGAATTCAAAGAAAATGACAAGCAATATAAGCCCCATGCCCACTGAAATCCTCCTCCTCTTACCCCCTAAAATGTGTCTTCTTTGATGTAAATCTCTGTGCTGAGACACTTGGGTTTTGCACCAGACTGATAGAGTATTTGTTTCTTTAAGCTCAGGGCCATGAAGGTCAGTAAAAGGCTTGCTTCCAGTGGAGTGCTGGTCACTTACTTAGTCTGACCAAAAGACCTTGGGTCGGGACCTGAATGGGGGAAACTTAAAGAAATGACAAACATCTCTTGAAAGTGTAATAATGAAAATGTAATAAAAACTCTGGCAGAAAATGGGAAGAAGAGAAGCGTGCCTCCTCGTGCTCCCTTCTCACCTAGGAATGCGTCCATAAAGGTCAGAAGAAAGAGAAGGAGGAAAGTTAGAACACTCACCCAAGGATCAAGCAGTGCTTAATTGAGCAAGCTCAGGTTAGTAAAAGTGTCTTGAGTTTGGCCTTGAGAAATGGGCTGGGTTCTCCAGTTTCCATGTAATAATCCCAGCACCGTGCGGTAGGCGATTTCAAGTCAAGAAGCCACCATGTGGTACCTTTTAAACACACCTCTTCCCACCCCCAGCTTCCACTCTTCAGAGTTGGGGCTCTGCCACCTCAAGAGGCAGCTTGGTCCTAAAGCAGACATGCTGCCCTGATGGAGTTGGTAAGAGCTAGTACCTTTCAGCTTAGCTCAGCATTCTGCCCATCCCTAGCTGCATGGAGGATGAAGTGCCCTGGGATAAACTGCCTAAGAAGGAAGCAGGTCTCCAGCCCAATGCCAATGCTTCGTGGAGTGAGTGAGGGCTCCGCAGTTGCTGCTGCTGTCTATAAACTGCATCAGTCCTTGGAAGGCTCAACTCCAATCCCTCCTGTCTGTCTATCTCTGGGTGTGTCTGTTGTCTCCTCTTTCCTCCTCATGTTTCCACTCTGTAAGCCCCAATCTTCCTGGGCTGTGTTTACCTGGCCCAGTTACTGGGCTTCTCCAGAGAGCCTGTGATTGTCCTGTTCCCAAGTGCCAAATTCCTAGACATGCCCAGGGACCAGCAGCCTGGAACCAGCATTCCAGAGGCTTTTCCCATGAGCCCATATTCCCAAGTGACTGCTCTTCCTACCAGTTATTTGTTATTTAATGGATGGATGTGTGGGTACACAGATAAGCACATTTCTCTTTCTGTGTGTGTGTGTGTGTGTGTGTGTGTGTGTGTGTGTGATTCTGGGCCTCTTGGCTCTCTTTCTGTCTTTCCTTCTCCCCTTCTCTCTCTCTCTTTCTCTCTCACTCTCCTCTGTCTCTGTCTCTCCTCCCTCTTCTCTGTCTTTCTCCCCCTTCTCTCTCTCTCTCTTCTCTCTGTCTGTCTATCTGTCTGTCTGTCTGTCTGTCTATCTGTCTGTCTGTCTGTCTGTCTGTCTGTCTCTCTCTCCCTCTCACACACACATACACACACACAGATGCTCAGTATTGTGACAGCAAACTAGGTTAAGCTGCCCCCATCCTCCTCCTCCTTCTTCTGCCCACCCCTTTGCTATCTCCAGTCGGTTTGCCATTCGCCTCTCATTTCACGCTGCATGTAAGAGAAAAATCTCATTATTTCTGATTTAGGTGCTCATATGCCCTCCCTTGCTACATGTCATGCCAGTTGCCAGCTTGTTACAACATCACAAGCAGAATTCAAAGCCCTGATTTATCTGCCATGGGATATGACTCTGGGGTGAACAGAGGGAGGGAGGGAGGAGAGGAGAGGAGAGGAGAGGGAAGGAGGAAACACCGATAAGTGGTCCAGTGTTTAGAGCCTTGGTATCTTAACGATGCTTGAGTTGGCTTGCTTATCGGCAGCTTTTCTGCTGAATGGGCAGGCTGCATGAGAAATGTGGTACATTCTATCAGGAGCCTGAAAAAGAAGAGCAACCTTTCCCCCCCGCCTTCTAGATAGAATAGGGGCAGCCGCATTGAGTTCTGTGGCAGCTGTTGAATAAAGCTGTGCATGGGATTTTTAATTCCCTCTCTTCCTTTGCCTTCTGGCTAGTTGTGAATGGTGATGACTAGTCGTGTAGCTTATGATCAAAGAGCTTTCAGAAAAATTCTCCCTCCCCTCACTGGGCTGAGGGCTCGAATCAGACATCTTGTCTGTTGGCTCTCCTTCCGCAACTGTCCGTATTTTAGGTACCAGAGCAGAGAAATGTTGGAAGGGGGAAATGAGATGCCAGACAATTTCTTTCCAGGCAATCTCACGTTCTGGAGGAAGGTTTCTTGCTAGGCTCTAGAGATGGACAAGGATAGAATGAATACTCCTTGCCTTCTGTGCCTTTAGATTCAATTTGCATGCTTTCAAGGCTGATATTATGTGGCACTTCCCAGGCAATGTCAGGAACTGTTTTGATCTTTCTTTGTGTCACCCATTGCTTTGCATAGTTCCTGCCACAGTAAGCACTTAATAATTGCATGTTGACAGACCGACAAAAGAATAGTATGAGCAATAATGGCTATATTCAAGAGGAAGGCTTCAGAGAGGACTGCTAGATTTTTAGAACTGCAAGAGAAATTAGGGGCAGCTAGATATAGATAGCACAGCAGAAGAGCATAAGGCTTGGAGTTGGAAGAATCTGGGTTCAAATGTGGCCTCAGACACTTTCTAGCTGTGTGACCCTGGGCAAGTCACTTAATCCTAATTGCCTATCCCTCACTGCTCCTTGGCCTTACACTGATTCTAAGGCAGAAGGTAAGGGTTTCTTTAAAAGGAGACATTAGAAGTCATCTAATGTGGGGCCCACTTATTTTTTAAGGAGGCTCAGAAGTCAAGTGACTTATTCAAGGTCATATAGATAGAGAAGGGCAGGGCCAAATCCATTGCTTTTTCTACTCTAATAGGCTTTGGGATTTAAGCTACCCTGGTGGGTGGAAGGGATTTAGGTAGATAGATTAGAGAGAGGAAGGGAGGAGGGTGTTTGGGGGGAGAGTTATAGCTTAAGTCTCAAGGCCTCCAATAAGTAAAACAAGCACTGGATTGAGATTCAGAAGACTTGAGCTTAAATTTGGGCTTAGTTGTTTAAGGTCTGTCATGCTAGGCAGCTCATTTGATCCATCCTAACTTCTATCTAAGATGAGGGTTTTGCCTCCAGAGAAAGAACTGTTGGAGTTGAAATGCAGAAGAAAACATGGTTTATCAATTGTTTATTTGGGTATATGTTTGGGGGTTTGGTTTTATGAGATTATTCACTTATAAGAATGAATAATATGGAGATAAAAAATAAAATAAAAAAGTAAAAATGAGGGTGTGGGAAGTGATGATCTATTGGGTAGAGGAGAGCTTTGGAGATGATCTGAATGGAAGCAAAGAGAGATTAATTTAGTAGAAAAAAGGTCAGCTAGGTGGCTCCATGAATAGAGATTAGGAGGACCAGGGTTCAAATCTGATCTCAGATACTGCCTAGCTGTATGACCCTGGGCAAGTCACTTAACCCTCATTACCTAGCCCTTATCACTTTTCCGTCTGAGAACCAATATTTCTCAGGCAGAGGGCAAGGGTTTAAAAAGGTTTAGTAGAAGGGGTAAGGGGTTTTTCAAATGGAAAAAGAAAAGGGAGATTTTATCCTCATTCTACGTGTCCTAGACTGCCATATATATCTGAAACATTTTCATCAGCAAATTAGCTCACCTAAGAGGACCTCTTCACTTCTTTCAGTCAAAAACTAGTGCTCATCAGATCAGCATTGTGGGCATATTTGAGAGGTCCTGGTATGCCCGTTTGTACAGGGGGGCCTCTCCTTCATTTACCAGCCATCCCCAGGCTCATTTTTAGACAGAAGGAAGATCCTCCGATATCTCTAGGTGGGCCTGGTTTTTGTGTATTCATAGTAATCTAGAGAGATGTAAGTTTTTTGGTTTGTTTTTCAGAAAAGCTGCCCCTTTCCTGCCAGTATCATTTTTGTGCATATCAATGAAAATGCATATTAAATACACACGCGGTATCATAAACAGATGTTTATGGCTACATGTTACAGAATGGAGACTTCAATGCAAAGCAGACGTTGAATTCCAAAGGAAATGTGTCCCTTGAAAGCAAACCTCCCGAGTGCATCAAACGTAGCAGGAGATGCCAGTAACTTGCCATAAGTCTGGGGCGTGATACAGTGATTAATGGGCACGGACATTCTGCGAAGAGAAAGACCAACTTTGCCACTTCTTCGTATGGCCCTCCCCATTAGCCTCTCTTCTCTGCCTCTTGATGTTGGCCTTGCAGCCATGGAAACTTTGTTTGCTGCGAGAGACTGCGCTGCGCTCCTTGGGGTTTGGATGATATACAGCGGTAATCTATTTTTGTTCCTTCAGCACTCCACGACAAATTAATTTTCCCTTTGTGTTCCTGGTGTTCCCATGTTTGTATGAGGCAGGGCAAACCATCCTTTGTATTTGTCCTTCTGTCTCATGCCCAGAGGAAGTGATGACAGGTCTCTCCTATGCCTGGGCTTTATTCATTGTTGCAGGGCTCTGTTTGGCTGTGGCCAGCTTGTTCTAGGAAGAGGGAATCACTGGGAAAGAAGGCTGGAGGCCTTTTTCACAAGGTTCTTTCTTGGGTTTGGTGTCGTTAACTCTTCACATGCTGTCATTGGAGGACTGGAGACAAATGAATCTGTTCTTGAGGTCTGTGACTTCACCCAGCCAGAGGAATCTTTCTTTGACTTCTTGGAGAAATGAAGAGCAGCTAGGTTGTGCAGAGTGTGACAGGTAGACCTGGGTTCATTTCCAGCCCCAGAGCCTTAGCTGTCTGACCCTAGGCAAATCACTTAACCCAATTTGCCTCAGTTTCCTCATCTGTAAAAAATGAGCTGGAGAAGGAAATGGTGAATCTCTCCAATACCGTTGCCAAGAAAACCCCAAATAGAGTCACAGAGTGTTGGACACCACTGAAAACAATTCAACAATGACAAGGAGAAATCTGGAAGGACATCTTCATCTTTCTAAGACCTAAATTCCTAATAGTCCCACATCAAAACTTTAACCTTACTTTAGGTTCTTGGAGCTCTAGCTGGCTCAGCTAGACCACTGAGAGCTCATCTGATCAGGTGTGTGTCTAGTGACCTGGGGCAGGAGGTGGTTCATAAAGTCCCTACTGGGACTTATGAAAAAGAATGCTACCCGCTTCTAGAGAAAGAGCTGTGGGAGTAGAAATGTAGATGGAAGCATACGATTTATCACCTGCTTATTTGGGTATATGCTTGAGGGTTTCGGTTCTATAAGATTATTTGCTTACAAAAATGAGTAATATGGAAATATGTTTTGAGTGATAATATGTGTATAACCCAGTGGAATTGCTTGTCAACTTGGGGAGGGGAGAGGGAAAGAGGAGGGAAACAACATGAATCACATAACTTTGGAAAACATGTAGAAATTTGTTATTGGAGTAAAATAAAGATAAAAAAAATTTAAGTCCTTTTTAGCCAGAAACTGACTGAATCTTTAACCCATGTGGTGTAGGGAAAAATCCATGGGGCCCAGATTTGAGAGCTAGGGTCAAGTCCCAGCTCTGCCATTTACTAGCCATGTGACCACAGGCATACCATTTCCTCATTTATTAAAATGGGGATGATAGTAACACGTGAAATAGATCAGCTCCATAGGTTTGTTGTAGGAAAAAAAATTGTAAACCTAAAAGTTTTATGCAAAGATTTATTAGATATGTGGACTAGTGACAATACTTAGAGCCAACCTTCCCACTGTACATGCAGTGAAAACAAAACAAGTCCCACAACTGTCTGTTTAAGGAAAAAGGGAAACGGCAAAAAAGAAAAAGAACAAGGCAGTCACGTCAAACATGGAACCCCTAGTTGTCTTCATGGTCCAGCTTGGCTTACCTTCTATGGAAGACTTTTCCTAATCTGAGTTCCCTCATTTATCATTAGTGGCACCCCTGAAATTACTTTTTCCATTATTTGTATTTACTTATCTATGTACATGCTATCTCCCCCCCCCCCATTAGAATGTAAGCTTCTGAAGGGCAGTGATTTAAAAAAAAAACAAAACCCATTACCCTCTATCTTAGAATCAATACTAAGTATCAGTTCAGAGGCAGGAAAAGTAAGGGATAGGCAGATGAGGGTTAAGTGACTTGTCCAGGATCACATAAGTAGAAAGCCTGAGGTCACATTTGAACCATGCCTAGCTTTCTAGACACTGAGTCACTTAGTGGCCCAGAGGGTAGAGATTTTTTTTTTTATTCCCTGTGGGTTAGAGGTGAATGAATCAAGATTTTCCTGGCTTTGAAACTGGCTCTCATCCACTCTGCCTCTTGTCCATATTATAGGTATAAGATTTTAGAAGTGAACGATTGCAGTGAATGCGTTCATTAGAACAAAGCCATTTCTAAAGTCATTCTAAGACTGTATTTCTGGCTCTTGGCACTTATTTTCCCATTTTAAGTACATCATGTCCTTCCATTTCCCTACCACCAAACCCACCACCCACTGGCACATACCTAAGCATTTAGTCCCCAACAGCCATGGAAGCATGTTAAAATGTTCTGTTTGGGCAGAATTTGAATAAAGCTTCAAGATTGGTTATCTTTCCCCCTTCCCCTTCCCCCCCCCCCCCCCTGACTGCATAGTCCTTTGTAGTGGCAGCACTGAATACACCCTTGGAAGGGCCCTGAAGCCTAGGACTGATTGGAGAAGACCAGTCTTATCTGAGAAATATGTAGCAGAGGGGAAGAGAATGGGTTCAGAAAAGTAGAGAAAAGACAGGAATGAAAGAGCCTTGTCTGCTTCTATTTTGAGAGGCTCGGGGAACCACACTCTCTTTTAGCAACTATAGTCTTCCATGGCTGTTTTTGTCAATTCTCTCTAACCTCTTGCTATTGTACAGCTAGTCTGAAAGCTAAAGAGAAAGGAACATCAGGCTTCTTCTTCTTTCTTTCTTTCTTTCTTCTTCTTCTTCTCTTCTTCTTTCTTCTTCTTTTCTTCTTTCTTCTTTCTTCTTCTTTTCTCTTCTTCTTCTTCTTCCTTCCTTCCTTCCTTTTCTTCTTCTTCTTCTCCTTCTTCTTCTTCTTCTTCTTCTTCTTCTTCTTCTTCTTCTTCTTCTTCTTCTTCTTCTTCTTCTTCTTCTTCTTCTTCTTCTTCTTCTTCTTCTTCTTCTTCTTCTTCTTCTTCTTCTTCTTCTTCTTCTTCTTCTTCTTCTTCTTCTTCTTCTTCTTCTTCTTCTTCTCCTTCTTCTCCTTCTTCTTCTTCTTCTTCTTCTTCTTCTTCTTCTTCTTCTTCTCCTTCTTCTCCTTCTTCTCCTTCTTCTCCTTCTTCTCCTTCTTCTCCTTCTTCTTCTCCTTCTTCTTCTTCTTCTTCTCCTTCTTCTCCTTCTCCTTCTCCTCCTTCTCCTCCTTCTCCTTCTTCTCCTTCTCCTTCTCCTCCTTCTCCTCCTTCTTCTTCTTCTTCTTCTTCTTCTTCTTCTTCTTCTTCTTCTTCTTCTTCTTCTTCTTCTTCTTCTTCTTCTTCTTCTTCTTCTTCTTCTTCTTCTCCTTCTCCTTCTCCTTCTCCTTCTTCTTCTTTCTTCTTCTTCTCCTTCTCCTTCTCCTTCTCCTTCTCCTTCTCCTTCTCCTTCTCCTTCTCCTTCTCCTTCTCCTTCTCCTTCTCCTTCTCCTTCTCCTTCTCCTTCTCCTTCTCCTTCTCCTTCTCCTTCTCCTTCTCCTTCTCCTTCTCCTTCTCCTTCTCCTTCTCCTTCTCCTTCTCCTTCTCCTTCTCCTTCTCCTTCTCCTTCTCCTTCTCCTTCTCCTTCTCCTTCTTCTTCTTCTTCTTCTTCTTCTTCTTCTTCTTCTTCTTCTTCTTCTTCTTCTTCTTCTTCTTCTTCTTCTTCTTCTTCTTCTTCTTCTTCTTCTTCTTCTTCTTCTTCTTCTTCTTCTTCTTCTTCTTCTTCTTCTTCTTCTTCTTCTTCTTCTTCTTCTTCTTCTTCTTCTTTTTTCCTGGCACTGATTTCTAAGATGCTTTGAAAATCCTGAAATGCTTCATAATGATGTTTAGGCTATTCATCAATAGTGAAGGCATTGACAGATTCAACAGAGAGACTGAAAGGCTGTAGATCTATTGAAGTACTGATCTCAGATGGCACTGGGAAACTAGGACAGGAGTCAGGATGAAGGGGAAGGTGATAAGATGACCCAATCTCAGAATAATTTTTTTTTTGCCAATCAACCAATGTTTATTGAATGTTTACTATCTGTCAAAGATACATGCCAATCTTTTTTAAAGTTTATTTTAAAAATTTCTCTTTTATTATGCTGAACTTGATAGGTACGAACAAACATGAACATTCCCACATTCAAAGAACAGAAAAGAATCTCCATTACAGACATCTTCTAAAACATTTATATTTCACTTTTAACATGGTAGTCCCAAAGCGGTAGACTGCATTGCTTGCCTAGGTCCCATTCTGCATTTCCTTTTGCCCTCTTATTTGTATTTTTAAATGATTCATCAATGTTCTTTTCTTTCTTTCTATTTTGATATGATTATTATTAACTCTACTTTTTAAAATCCTCCTATTTAACAAGAAACGAATAAGCTTAAAAATGTTTTCCCCTCACTTCCATTCTCTCCTCTTCCCTAAGACAGCAGGTAATATGACATGGGTTGTGCCTATATTATCATAGAATGATATTTCCTTGTCACAAGTCTGTTTTATTTTTTATTATAAAGTTGTTTTATTTTACCAATTACATGTAAGAACAATTTTCCACCTAAGTTTTCTGAAGTTATATGATCCAAATTGTCTCTCGGCTCCCAGACTGGCAAGCAATTGGATCTGGGTTATCCATGTATTATCACACAAAACCCATTTCTTTATTGTTCCTTCTTGTAAGTGAGTCATCTTATAAAAGCCAAACCCCCAAACAGAAACCCAAATAAACAAGTGATCAGTCATCTGCCTCCATCTTCATTCTGACTCCAACAGCTCTTCTCTAGAGATGGATAAGCGTCCTTTGTCTTCTGCCCCTCAGAATTGTCCTGCATCATTGGCAAGGTCTATCCCAGCTGATCATTGATTGATTCCATACTATGGCCGTTACTGTGTCACAGTCATTTTGAAGATTAAGCAGTCAGCTGACCAGATAGTTCTCACTCAAATGGGAGGTACTACAGACATCCTCCCACAGGGGAATCACCACCTCCTTAGCACGTGGCTTCCGTGGCTTCCGAGGCTCCGAGGCCAAGCTTTTGTTTTCTTCTCCCCCTCTCCCCCCCCCCAGAACAGTACATTTGCAGTGAGGCAGAAGCCCCGCGCTGTCAAGCTTCCAGCTCTAGTGCCAGGCCGGCTCTCAGGAAGCCGTTAATCACTTGTTTTTCATCACATATGGACAGCGACTGCTTGGTAGTCGGGCGACTATGAAAGATAATAGTTCTCCTCTTTTCACTCCTTCCTACGGCCTGGGAACAGGCCCATCGGCAGTGATGGCGAGGAAGAGCTCACGAAAGTAGCTGTCTGTAATCACAGGACCCCCAAGGACCCTGGGGAAGCTCTTAGAAAGAATCCTTCTGGGCGGCACGTGCAATAGGCAGGTTGCCTTTGACTTCAGACTCATTTTGACTGCCACGCTGCAATGGCCATTAAAGGCAGTGGCCCGGCTCCCCCCTGTCACATCAGTACAAGGAAGGTGACAGGTGTCTGCGCATGGGCAGCCTCTTTGAGGGGATGTCAACTACCCAGACCCTGAGTGTCAAGTCATTTGCCACCCAGGATAACTCAGTCGCAGACACAACATAGAATTAAGGGAAGGGATCTCTGCTACGGGGCCTCTGATGGCGTTGCTACGTTTACGGGGCGATAGCAGCCTTTCCCTGGATCCAGACCACTAGGCCAACTAACTCCAGCCCCCTGACTGAGTGGTCGAATTCCAAGTTATCATCTGTGTCGTTTCATAATTTGTTGTTTAGTCATCTTTAGTCATGGTCAATTCTTTGGAGGTTTTTTGGGCAGATCATTTCCTTCTCTAGGTCATTTTACAAATGAGGAAATGGAGGTAGACAAGGTTAAGTGACTTGCCCAAGGTCACACAGTTAGAAAGTCTCTGAGGTCAAATTTGAACCCAGGTCTTCCTGAGGCTATATCTGGTGCTCTAATCCACTGTACAAATTAGCTCCCCCACCTCTTTCTTTTCAGAGGTGGTAGACTATGGGTATGGAACATGACATAATACTATCAGAAATGATTACTCTATTCGTTACTTTTGAACTGCTTTTTATTCTTTTTCATTCTTTATTATAAGGAATGACTTTCTGGGTAAAGGAAGGAGAAGGGATATACTGAGTAATAAAGATAATATAAAGCCAAATGATACCAATGCATTTTTTTAAAACCCTACCTTCCATCTTAGAATCAAGTCTGTGTATTGGTTCCAAGGAAGAAGAGCAGGAAGGGCTAGGCAATGGGGGTTAAGTGACTTGCCCAGGGTCACACAGCTAGGAAGTGTCTGAGATCATATTTGAACCCAGGACCTCCTGTCTCTAGGCCTGGCTCTCAATCCACTGAGCCACCCAACTGCCCCACCTATACATTAAAAAAATTTTTTTTGTTAAATGAGAGGGTTCAGTTACAGGCTAATCTGCCCTATAAGGTGTTTTTTTTTCTTTTTTTCTTCTTCTGATTCTAAGTCTATGATCCTATGAAAAACAAAGAAAATCTCTCCTGTGTTATTGTTGTTTTTTTAATTTCCCATCTTAAATCACAAGGCAGAGTATTTTGCTTTGAATTTTCCCTCGGGGATAGCGCCTTGACAGCCATTGATTGTTCCTTCCTTCCTATTGACCCTATTCTTATTTTAAAGGATGAACTGCTCATTTCAGATCTGTCTTGGCACTCACCTCTAGCTTTCCTCTGCTCCTTCTACACTAGAGGTTGCAACTCTGCGTGTTTGGATGGAACTTATCGTTGGTATCCACTAAGAAGGCCTGGCAGCGAAGCGTGTGCTGTCAGCTCTTGGGTTCCTGCCTGTTTGTGACTGAAAGGACAGGAGATGACTCAATAATTTTGTAGGGAGTTCTTTTAATGCCTCAGTGAGATGATTAAGGATTAACTGTCCAAGTGGCAATTTATCCAGAGTCCTTCCCGACAAATTATACTTCATTTCCTCCGTAGTGCATGAGCTGACCTACTCAATTGCTTACTTCCCCAATACTTTCCCCAAACATTAAAATAGGGTGCAGGAACTGAGGGAGTGACTCTTGGCTTAAGTGTATCTTAAGATGGCTTTTTAGTGAGGTTTCCACGAAGATGATATCATCATGGACCTTCCCATTGGAATCTTTGGAGCAGAAGGTCAGGGAGAGTCGAAAAGAATTCCATGTATAGTGTCTGCATTCCATATAGGTTGTAGAAATATGTCTGGGAACAAACAGAACCCACTGAGCCTTCCAGCTGACTATCAGAGCATTGGGCAGGAAGACAAGCTGGTCTTCCCCAATCAGTTGGCTTCCTGGGTAGATGGCTGGAACTGATATTCTGTGGACTATAGTTGTCTATAGATTTAAGGATATGTGGGGCTGAGATATCCTGCAGAATTCAGCTTCCTCCCTAGACATCACCAAAGTGTAGCTAAAGTAGGCTTTACTGCCCCAGCCCCATAGGATGCTTTGACGTTGAATTCATGTTTATATGCTAAGGCATGGACCTTTCTAAAGAGATACTGGCGTTGGAGATACTCAAATAGATTTTTTTGGAAACCCTTTCTTTCCAAGGCAGAAATACAATAAGGAGTAGGCAATTGGGGTTAAGTAACTTTCCTAGGGTCACACAGCTAGAAAATGTGTGAGGCAAGATTTGAACCTAGGACCTCACACCTCCAGGGTGGCTCTCTAACCACTGAACCACCTAGCTGCCCTCAAGTAGCTTTTTAAGTCTAAACTCCCTGCCTTGGCTTTTCAAATGACTGACTTAGGTCACATTCTTCTTCCTCAGAAAGTTTATCTTGTGGGAAGAGGCAAGAGGCTGGAGGCTTCTATCTCTTCTTTTTGCTTCAGCTCCAGGAATTCCCTCCATTCCTCTTGCAAAGGTGAGAATCTCCAGTTCTTTCAGACTCTGGCCTTTATCTTTTACCTTTCCCAGTTTTCATTCCACTCTAGGAAATAATTGTGACACCCCAATGAAAGTTTGCTTTTTTCAACACTGGGTCTTGGCTTGCTTTTGTTCTTTGTTAGCATGGATGCCAACTTTCTCCTGAGGTCAGACCAAAGAGCTTAATAGGGGTGTGGACTTGCTAATGCATGGTGTTAGGTGACTTCTTGCCTCCCTCCTCAAATTCTAAGGGTGAGAATTTCTTGACTTTACACATATTGGCAGCTACAATGTTCCATGCTGAGTCATAGGAAATATAATGGAAAATTAAAACTGAGAATATGATCTGTTTAAAGTTGGAGGAACCTATGCCACAGTAGATCTATAGGGACCCTTTTAATAGATATTTTTATAAAACTATGGTCACTATACATTTAGCACTGAAGAATAATAGGCACAGGTGTCCTTTAATTCCACTCTTCAAAAGATATGTGTCTTCTTTTTCTTTTTATGGAAATATGTTGAATAAATACTAGCCAGGTATTTTAAAGTTACAATCTTCTAAATTGCACATAGAAAATCTACCCTCTAAAACTATAGTGGAGAACCTATGGCACACATGCCAGAGAGGGCACATGCACCATTGCCCACCAGACTTCATTATTAGAAAGCTAGAGGGTCTCTGGCAGAGCTGCTCCCTTCCTCCTCTCCACCCCACCTCAGGACATTTTTTTCACTTCACCCACCCCTCTGCCCAGACAGCCACTGGAAGTGCTTCCTCCCATCAGGAGTAAAGTGGGCAGCTCACATGTGGCAGAGCTGGAAAGAAATGGAGTGCTTGAGCCACTCCCCTCCCTTTCTCCACCTGCACCTAAAGATGTTCCTTATTTTGCCTGCCCCTCTGCCCAGCAGCCCAATGGGAGTGTTTCCTCTCTCCCCTGTCTGGGGTAAGGTGGCAGGGTTGGGGGTCAGCAGCACTTGGTGGGGGGGGGAGGGCGGGGGAGGCATGGCATGTGGTCTCTAAAAGGTTTGCCATTACTTTACTGATCAAATCCAATGTTTCTAAACCATTTTTGTGTGTGTGGTATCATAAACTCCTTTGGCAATTTGCATGAAGCTTATGGAGCCCTTCAAAACCCTTAATAAATGATTGTTGTGAGCAATTTAGTCTAAGCCATACCCAAGCAAGAATCTCATTTCATTATAACTACCAAGTGGTCATCCAGCTTTTTCTTAAAGTTCCCTAGTGAAGAAGAGTCCACAGCTTCTTGAGTTAGTCCATTCTACTTTTGAATAACTCTAATTATTAAGAAGGTTTTCCTGACATGGTGTCTCAATCCTCCTTTCTGTGAAACCTCAAATGATTAATGGTATGTTATCATCACTATGTCTTCTCTTCTCTGGGCTAAACATCCCTACTGCCTTCTACCAATCTTCATTTGTTGTGACTTTTTTCTTTTTAAAAAAAAATTTAACTTCTGTCTTAGTATTTGTTCTAAGGCAGAAGTGCAGCATTGGGTGGGGGGATCTGGATGGCTCAGTGGATTGAGAGTCAGGCCCAGCAACTGGAGGTTCTGGGTTCAAATCTGACCTCAGACACTTTCCAGCTGTGTGACCCTGGGCCAGTCACTGAACTCCCATTGCCTAGCCTTTATCATTCTTCTGCCTTGGAGCTAATACACAGTACTGACTCCAAGATAGAAGGTAAAGGTTTTTTTGTTTTGTTTGTTTTGTTTTGTTTTGCTTGTTCTAGCAGCATGGGCTAGAAAATTAGGGTTAAGTGACTCACCCAGGGTCAAATAACTAGGAAGTGTCTGAATTCATATTTGAACCCAGGTCCTTCTAACTCCAGGTCTGGTTCTCTATTTATTGTGCTATCTAGCTGTCCCCCATTTCTTGGATATGACTTTGTGGACTAGAACTCAGGTCTTACTGACCTTAAGGCTAGTTTTTTTTTATCTACTATGTCATTTCTATCATTATTAGTTGCATACTCGGTCATTGAGAGACTACCACTACTACTACTAGTTGCATACTGGCCAGTCTGCCAATGTCATACCTTGAAAGTAGCACCTAGAACTGAACAGAGTATTCCAGATCCCTAAAACCCAGAAAATCACTATATACCTGGTTTTGGGGGAAAAGTAATATAGGTTTATTTCCTATATTCCAGGGTAAAAAGGGAAAGACCTATATGTTCTAAAATATCTATAGCAGTTCTTTTGTAGTAACAAAGAACTGGAAATTGAAGGGATGTCCATCATTCTGGGAGTAGCTAAACAAGTTGTGGCACATAATTGTGATAGAATGCTACTGTGTCATAAGAAATGACTGGCAAGTTAATTTTTGAAAAACATGGAAAGGCCTGCATGAAATTTTGAAAAGTGAAATGAGCAGAAACAGGAGAATATGGCAACAGAAATATCATTTGAAGAATGAATATGTTTACCTCCAAAAAAAGAACTGATAAGTGGAAATAAGTAAGACATAGTTACAAAAGACATAGGTACACATATGTCTTTTTGTCAAATGATGCCTTCTCCAATGGGGAGAGGAAGGGATAGAAAGAAGGACTTAACTGGGTATGTGAACGTAGCAAACAAATAAATACATTTTTCTAAATCCTTACCTTCTGTCTTGGAGTCAATACTGTGTATTGGCTCCAAGGCAGAAGAGTGGTAAGGGCTAGGCAATGGGGGTCAAGTGACTTGCCCAGGGTCACATAACTGGAAAGTGTCTGAACCCAGATTTGAACCTAGGACCTCCCGTCTCTAGGGCTAGCTCTCAATCCACTGAGCTACCCAGCTTCCCCCTACATTTTTTTTTAAAAAGAGAGAAATCTTTTATTTTTACATAACTTACATTTCCCATTGCGCTCCTCCCTCTGCCCATCCCGGAAGACCATCCCTTTTAATAAAATATGAAAAAAGAAAGAAAGAAAAACAACTCCAGAAAACTCAACCATATGTCAACAAATTCTGATGTTATACCCCATGCCCATGATTTCTCAGTGATGGAAGGGAGAGTCTTCACATATATCTTCTTTAGGGCCAAACTTGATGATTATAATTCCACAGCATTCAGTTTTAATTGTTTTGTTGTTCCTCTTTCCACTTTCATTGTTATGATTATTGTGTATATTTTTGTTCTGCTTACTTAATTTGTATATTTATGTTTTTCCCTTGCTTCTCTGTATTCATTATGTTCATTGTCCCTTATAGAATCACAATATTCCGTTATATTTCTTTACCACAATTTGTTAACCATTCCTTAATTGATGGCACATCTCATTTTTTTCTTGCTCATCTTACATATATTTTAAGAGACAGTGAATAAAGCCCATTTAGGATTATAGGATCCTAGATTTAAACTTGGAAGGAACTTAGAGGTCATTTAGTACTTTAATACTTTCATTTTTAAAGGAGGAAACTGATGCCTGCGGTTAAGAGGATTACTTAAAGTCACAGAGATAGTAAGTGGCAATTTCTAATACATGTCTCTAAAATAAATAATGGCTCCAAACCTTGTTGTGGCCTACCATGTCACCTTTAACAATGTTGCTATTATCATCAATCTGTGCTAATTTATCCAGTAGAAAGATCAGGGACAAAGATTCTGGATACATGTATCCATGGAGAAGCCAAAGAACTCTTTTTCTTCCTTTTTTTTTAACCTTACCTTCCATCTTAGAATCAATACTAAATAGGGATCCCAAGGTAGCAAAGTCATAAGGGCTAGGCAATTGGGGTTAAGGGTCACAAAGTTACAAAGTATCTGAGGCCAGCTTGGATCCCAGGACCTCCCATCTCTAGACCTAGTTCTCTAGCCACTGAGTCACCTTGCAACTCTCTTCTTAAAGGGATTTGATGTTATCAATTGGGATTCTGTCTTCCACCATGAGGAAAATCTTAGTTCTCTCCGAAGACTTTTGGGGATTCCAGTGAAGATCCCCTGCCCAGGGATCATGTGTCATAGGGCATCCGCTAGATTAATATATTAAGTCATTCAAGATAGCTGAACTGTGCGAATCAGAGGCAATGATTCTGCAAATATGTGACAGTGTAGTTTACTAAGAAGAATGCTAGGTTTGGAGTTGTGACAAACTTCGGTTCAAGTCTTTCCCAGATCATAGCTTAATGGGGCAGCGAGGTAGCACAGAGGATAGAGTACCAGGCTGGAGTAGAGAGGACCTGGCTTCAAAGCTGGTCTCAGACACTTCCTATCTGTATGACACTGGCCAAGTCTCTTAACTCTAATTGCCCAGCCCTTAACTGTTCTTCCGTCTTAGAAATGATACTGAGATAAAAAGCAAGGAATAAAAAACACTCATAGTGATCATAGCTTAATGGCACATCACATAACTGGAACTTGGTTTTTCTCAACTATAAAACTCTGGGCTACCTCAGTGGACCTTTGTGAGATTCAAATAAGATAATGTTTGTAAAGTGCTTTGCAAACTTGAGAGCATCACATGAATGTCATTTGCCATTATCATTTTAATTCTTCTCTTAGACTTATTCTCATCGATCTTATTCTCCTCCTCCCCCACCCCCATCCATGCACACACTTTGTACTCTATCTTTGATTTCAAAGGAAACTCTTAAGTGAGATAACTCCTTTCATCAGTGCAGATCAGTAGCTCCTTGGCCAATTACAGTCTTAAAGAGCCATCAGGATTGTCAGGAGGTTAAATGACTTGCTCAGGATTACAGGACCAGCATGTGTCAAAAGTGGCACTTGAACTCAGGTCTTCCTGATTCCCAGGTCAGTTTTTTAATCCATTCTTCCAAGGCTGTCTCTATTATCTTATTTATCATCATTGCAGTTCTTGTTTATATCATTTTCCGCATTTTTTTTGTTATTGTTGTCATTGGAGTTCAGAAGAAACGGTCTGGGGACAAATTGTTCTCTTGCTATTCTTTTATATTTAATATTCTATCATTTATTGTATACTGGGATAAAATAATTATTTTTTCAAAGTGTTGGGATGGGGGCATCATAGTAGATAGTGTCAGGCCTGGAGTCAGGAGGACCTGGGTTCAAAATTTGGCCTCAGATATTTCCTAGCTGTGTCCCTGGGCAAGTCACTTGACCCAGATCTTTGCTGGTCTTCTGTTTTAGAATTGATATTAAGATAGAAGGTAAGGGTTAAATAAAATAATAAAAGTATTGAGATATAAGTTGAGGGAAAGCAGCTTTGGGAAATTTTCAGTAGCAGAGAAGATGATGGAGATGATATGTACCTCATCCTGTTTCCTCAAAGTTTTGATATTTTTTTCTCCCAATAGTTTTCTAATTTTGAAAGCTTTTTTTTTTCCATGTAGCATGGAATGCTTATTGTTAGATACCTCTTAGGGCCATTGTAGGAATCAAATGAGATAAATATAGAAAAAGTGCTCGGTGAACTATAAGAGACTGCATTAGTAGTATAGGTGATAAAAAGCAATTTGTGGTTCAGTGGCTTGAGCAGCAGCTTTGACTTAGGAAGAACTGAGTTCATATTCAGCTTCAGATACTTACTAGCTGTGTGATCTTGGACAAGTCACTTAATCTCTGCCTGCCTAAACTGGATTCCTTATCTTGACAAAAACAAACAAAATGGTAACTCACTAGAGATAGAAATGGCAAATCATTCAAATAGCTTTACTATTGGACCCAAGTCCAGGGAGTCACAAAGAGTTGTGCACAACTGTACTACTGAACAACATAGCTGATAGAGCACTGGACTCGGAGTCAGGAAGACTTGGTTTTGAATTCCACCCCAGAATTCTTAATAGCTGTGTGACTCTGAACAAACATTTAACCTTTCTTTGCCTTAGTTTCTTCATCTGTAAGATGAGGGGCAGATATTGGCAGAGCACTAAGCCTGGAGTCATGAAGAACTGAGTTCAAATCCAGCCTTAGATGCTTACTCACTGTATAACCTTGGGCAAGTCACTTTAACCCTTATATGTCTCAGTTTCCTTCTCTGTAAAATGAGCTGGAGAAGGAAATAGGAAACCACTCTAGTATCTCTGCCAAGAAAGCTCCAAATGACTCTCCAATTGAAATGACTGCACAACAAGATTAAGGGAGCTCCAACACTAAACCTATTATCCTATGTTATGTACACGTATGCTCCAGTTATTATTATGGTTGTTGGTATGTGTCATTTCTGAGCAAATAATAGAGATTCCTCTAATCCATGCTGAGGAAGTGGTGCAGCAGTGCAGGCTGGACCCTTTGCTATTCTGATAGTCTTCGGTATATCTTTGGATGCTGGAAAGTTTCTCCCTCGTCGCTAAAAGGTCTGAAGCTGCGGTTTGCCAGGGAAGGAGTGCTGAAATTGTTATAGCTTAGTTCCTTGGCACACAGCTAATAGAACTGTGAGACTCCGAGCTAGGCACTGGCTTTAGTTCTCACGGTCGCTCGCCTATCCTTATGTTTCTCATAACATGGCATGTCCTCAGTGTCCTTTTCCCTTCCTCCATCGCCAACAGGCCCCACCCTTCCTTTTATTCCTCCACAGAGGTCTGTGGTAGGCCTGGATGTTGAGTGGTGTAATGTTATAGAACCAGGAAGGAGAGCCCGGATGAATGACTGTAATTCTAGTGCTTGATGAAAGGCAAAGGGAAGTAATTGGAGCCCTTTTGACAGTATTAACAGGTGTGAGACTGTACTGGAGCTTCTAGACAATGGCTACTCAAAACTGGGGAGAACTAACACCCCAGAGTCCAGTGAAACTTTGCAGGGTGGTTTCAGCTCCAACTTTGGGCTTCAAATTGTATTTTCATTTAAAAGTTAATCCAAGACCACAGGTTTCTGGGCCTCGGGTCAGAAGTCCTGATCACCAAAAAATATGCAAACCCAGAGCTACACACACTCAAGGGATTCCAAAGATTAACCATTAACCCTTTGGTGGCTGACTAAATGTAGAGGAGAAATGGGGAAATCAGAGGAGGTGGGGAAGACAATATACTGGCCCTTCCAAAAACTTTGCAAAAGGCCAAGGCCATCCATCAGTAAAGGCAGTTCTGACAAATGTGTACGGTCTCCCCCTGCTCCCCTCCCTATCTTTGCTTAGTCTGTCTTCTCTCTACAACAATAAGTAAAACGGAGACTATAATTAGAAGAAATACCTTCAGGCACCCTTTCATCCCCTGTTGATGTTCATTGGTTTCAGTCATGTCCAACTCCCTGTGACTCCATTTGGGCTTTTGTTAGCAAAGCCATTGGAGTGGATTGTATTTTTTTTTCTCCAGCTTATTTTCTAGATGAGGCAAACAGGATTAAGTGTCTTGCCCAGGGTCACATAGCTAGTAAATGTCTGATTTGAACTTGGGGAGAGATGAGTCTTCCTCATTTCAGGCCTGGTGCTCCATCCAATGTGCCATCTATCTGCCCCATTCCATCCCCCGGGTCTATCCCCTGACTCTTACACAAAGACATAAAACAAACAAGACTCAATGACCTCTGAAGTCTCCATTACTTTAGATCAGTGATGGCAAACGTACAGCATGAGTGCCAAAGATGGCATGCAGAATGGTCTCTATGGCCACACAGCTGCTCTTCCCCAACAAGTTTGTTACTAGAAAAGTAAAAGGACTCGGGCAGAGCTACTCCCTTGCCCCTCTCCTCTGTGCCTGACTACATTTTTTCACTTCACTCTTCCCTCTGCCCAGCAGCCCATTGAGAGTGCTTCCTCCCTCTGCTGTGGGGGGTAAAGAGGGAGTGGGGCATGCCTGGCATTCAGTGGGGGTAGGTTAGTGAGGGCCCAGCACTCCACTTCTAAAAGGTTCGCCATCATCGCTTTAGATCTATGATCTTGTAGGGTATATGTAAGGAAATACAAACTATCCCAGTGGGTAATAGAAAAGATTACACTGTTTCTTTTCAATCTTCATTAAACTACTGCCTCATTTATTTTAAGATCTTATCACACGGACCAAAAGAACACTAACTAGATTAGGCCAGTAGGGGATTTGATTCAGGGCTCTGACATGAGAGGCTATGATTCAATTTGGGGGGTGCCAGTATAGAATGATGTACACATTCTCCCTGTAGTGATGATGCCAGTTAGTGAAGGCTCAGGAGCAGAGAAACGCCTTGGGGAAGAGAGTCCTCCAGGATGTGGCTCTCTGGGGAGGAGGAAGAATTCTTCTTCACGTGTCCCTTCCCAGACTACCTTTTTCCTGCTCCCCCACCCCCAGGTTTCATTGTCATCATATCCTCCCCACTTTATTCCAGCACTGCCACAACCAGTCCAAGCAGGACTTATTACACATACTTCCTGGGCTGAGAATCTGCTCTTTTCAGGCCTCTTAGAACTGGTGGCAATGCTGCACAGATCTCTTCAGGAACTCTTGCTGTGTCTGCCCCTCTCCTGGCACTGCCGACCCTGATTTGCCCAGATGCTGCAATTCCCACTTATATTGTGTCTTTTGACCAGTGATGAACTTCACGGCTGTTTACCTTCTCAATAGCGTGTTTTCCTGCCAGTTCTCGAGAACCCTTGAGTCAGTTCTCCTATTTGCTTATACTTACACTTGTATTATCAGATGCCTTAAGCTCCAGGTCTTCTGGGACAGCCCGAGAGAGAAAAGTAGGTGATAGGTATGGGCTCATGGCTCTTCCCCACATGGAAGCATGTGGTAAACATGGGTGATGACAGACGACAGGATGGCAGGTAAGATGGATCAGGGTCCGGTGCATTAGAACATATGAAGGAAAGATGGCACAGACCTAGCCAGCATGAGCCATTAAGGTGATCGGAGCTAAGCAGTCACCCTCCTCTAGTAGACAGGGAACGTTGGCCAGGAACAACTTTGTCTTCAATCAGAAAGGCTCCTCTCAGAACCTGCTTAAGGATGGGGACATCCGCATAGCATAGGGCTTTGGCTTGTGTTCTCTTTTAACTGATGTGGTACCCGGATTTTGTGCCTATGATTTGGCTCCAGAAATTGATTCTCATCCTATCTGGGTCATGTGAGTCAGCCTTTGGCAAAATTGTCATAGATACAAAGTTTGTCCTCGGTGCTCTCAGCCTTTTGCTTCTACACCCTTTCCTTGGCGGCCCCTCCTTTTCTGGAATTATCTGTCTCTCTCTTTTTCTCTGTAGAGGGAGAAGTTCTACCCCTTCCTATTTCCCTAAGTTCTTGCTCTCAGTTAAGAAGTCTGTATCGATTGTTTGTTTCGTAGTGTTAATTTAAGTCAGTTTATCACTTTTGCTAGGGATATTTGTTGCAAGCCAGATTTCTAATGGTGGACCAAAATGGTGGGGAATATATTTTATTAATTTTTTTAAGCCCTCACCTTTCATCTTAGAATCAATACTATGTGTTGGCTCCAAGGCAGAAGAGTGGTAAGGGCTAGGCAATGAGGGTTAAGTGACTTGCCAGGGTCACACAGCTGGGAAGTGTTTATGAGATCAGATTTGAAGCCAGGACCTCCTGTCTCCAGGCCTCACTCTCAATCCACTGAGCCACCTAACTGCCGTGGAGAATATATTTTTAAAGAAAGATCTCTGAAGCCATACTTCCTAGGAAATCTGTGTGGGAAACCCTGTTTATGTTTTCTCCTCCCAAAGATCACTTAAGTGCAATTGAAGCTTGAGTTTGATTAAACAATTTGAGTCTTAAAAAAAAAAATCCTTACCTTCTGTCTTAGGATCAATACCGTATATTATTTCCAAGGCAGAAGAATGGTAAGGGCTAGGTAATGGGGGTTAAGTGACTTGCCCAGGGTCCACAGCTAGGAAGTATCTGAGGGGGCAGCTGGGTATCTCAGTAGATTGAGAGCCAGGCATAGAAATGAGAGGTCCTGGGTTCAAATCTGGTGGCAGATACCTCATAGCTGTGTGACCCTGGGCAAGTCACTTAACCCCCATTACCTAGCCCTTACCACTCTTCTGCCTTGAAGCCAACACATAGTATTCATTCTAAGGTACAAGGTAAGGGTTTTTTAAAAAGTATCCAAGGCCAGATTTGAGCCCAGGATGTCCCATCTTTCAGCCTGGCTTTCAATCCACTGAAAACAGCTAGCTGCCCCCAATTTGGACCTTTTTTTACCTAGTTTTTCAACTCAAGACCTAGTTAGTTGTTTCTCTCTAGTTAGGGAGTCTCGGGGAGTGGGGTGGGGTGGGAGATCTAAACCCTGTTCTGTGCTCTACCACTAACTGGAACCCTGGGAAACCAATTAATTCCCCTGAGCTTTAATTTTCTTACATATAAACTAAGAGGCGAGGCAAGGCGATGTCCAGGGTACCTTTGAAAATGCTTTGCTCTTATCAATGTTGAAATAAATCTGGACTTGGACATCTGTGTTCTGGGGAAATTTTTTTCTCTTTCTTTTCTTTTTTTAACAAATTTTCTTGGTGCTCTTCTTTATATTTCTGGCTTTTCCCCCTCATAAGCACCTTCACTTACAACATTGAAATCTATTGTCTCTGTCTTCCATCAGATACTCATTTTGCAGCTATGACCGACGGCCTCGCCCAAGAGAAGGGAGTGAGTTCTGTTTCTTCACTGAAGTGTTCTCTGAAGTCAGTGTTGATCACCGAATCGGTTTCCCTAACACAAAGAATCAGTTTCTCAGTGAAATCCCTAACCTACCCTCGTTTCCCATGCCCATAACACATTCCAGGTATTTACGTGGGATTTGTGCCAACAGAACTTAGCCATCCTGCTTCTAACTTGGCATATTGATATGTTGCCTGGTAAATATTTCTATAAAAGAAAGGGAAATGTTCACTTTAAAGGATCTTGTAAAAATATCCCCTTGGGGTGAAGAGCAGAGGAGGGAACATTTTACACTCAAGAAAATGAGTCATTTCATAAAAATGTTAGCCGCCCACCTAATACTCAGAGTTATCCTTTCACAGGTGCCTGCTGGGAGTAATACACATGCTGTTCAGAGTGCCTGACACAAACAACTCAGGTCTTTCCCCACCATTCTGAAGTAGATTTTAGGGAAGTTTTAGGTCTCCAGCTTTCGTCCTAGACGTAGGACTCAGATTTTCGTAATTGATTTTTTTGAAGCCCTTATGCTCCATTCTAGAATCAATACTGTGTATTGGTTCCAAGGTAGAAGAGTGGTAAGGGTTAAGCAATTAGGGTAAAGTGACTTGCCCAGGGTCACATAACCAGGAAGTATTCTGAGGCCAAATCTGAACCCTGGACCTCCTGTCTCTAGGCTTGCCTCTCTCTCCACTTAGCCACCTTGTTACCCCTCATAACTGAATTTGGACACCTACCTTTACTATCCTCTCCTTTCCCCTCCCCTTCTAGACAGGGTTTTCTGTAACCTGCTTTCAGTTACCTTTTCAGATGGAAAAAGAGAGACGAATTTTATAGTTTACAAAGGTTTGAGGTGTTTCGGCTTTGGAAGATTCTGTGTTTGAGATCCAAAGGACATAATGCTGCAGGTTCTAGGCTCTCCATGTACAAGGATAACTTCTCCAACCAAGTGCTTTGTTAAGGATATCTTGGCAAGCAAATGCCAGAAATTGGCACTCATTTGGAAATGCTCATTTCACAACTGGCTTACAACCCCAAAGCAACAGGACGTTCCCCGTCCTCCATGAAACACCTTTTTCAACGATCCTTACTGAAATACATTATCATTGTCAATGTAGACCAATCCCTGCCCGTTTTAAAGCTCGAGCACCCTTTGTCATTTGCTAGTCAACATCAGCGACAAGATTTGAATTCAACTCTTTTTCACCTGAAGTTCAATAATTTATCTACAAAACTAGAGCTGGGAATGCCTACAACGAGGCAATATTTGATTCATTCTTATTCTCTTCAATGATGAGAAAAAACCCACTATTTGGTCATTTTTTGTTTGTGAACAAAAAGAGGTGAAAAGGAAAGCTAATACTTTACATGGTATCATGCACAGGAAAAAAAAACTGCTCGGGATCAAAATGCTTGCCAAGTCACCAGTAATGCAGAACACAATATACTTTGCTATTCCATTCCAATTGTGGATGACTGTTTTCCAGAGCAAAAAGTCAAGATCCTGCCATGATTTCTGTGAAGTTTATAATAATCAAAGACCAGATTTAGTTAGAGATTTATATAGTTTTCAGGGTATATTTCCTTGCAAAAGAAGGAAGGCATTTTTAAGCTTTGTACAACTTTGGAGTGTATGTGTGTGTGTGTGTGTCTGAGAGGGAGAGAGTTTAATCCTCTCACCAAGATAATACCTCTAGTAACAGATTTAAAAAAAAATATATATATATATATATACTTTTAAGGGGTTACCTAGGTGGCTCAGTGGATTGAGAGCCAGGCCTAGAGATGGGAGGTCCTGGGTTCAAATGTGACCTACTTCTTAGCTGTGTGACCTTGGGTAAGTCACTTAGCTCACATTGCCTAGCCCTTACCATTCATATATATATATATACATTTAAGAATGCATAGGCTTCTTTCATTTAGTTCACCTGCTCAGTATCTAGGGCAGAGTAAGTTTTGATGATTTTTGCTTGAATTAAATTTGAATTGGCCCATTATAAATCCTTATCTTCTCTCTGAGGTATGTAATCAACTTCCCTGAACCTTGTTTATGTTACGGGCAATCCAAAGTAGGTAGAAAAAACTTCCCTGGGAGCTAGTCTCCTCCCATGATTCATCTCCAGCAAAGCTTGCCTCACCTCAAGGTTTCAGGCTACAAGAGGATCCTTCTCATGAAGTGTACCTGAGAACTAGGTGCACTCATCAGTGAGGAAGCAAGCCACTGGGTAGAAATAAGCGTGCTCTAGCATCTGCTACCTATCTCAGTTAGTGTATTCTGTGGCCAGTTTCCTTGGCGTTTTCTTTGCTGGTCGGAGATGCCTAAAGATCAAGGTGCCTAACAGGAGACGAGCTGATGTCATGACTTCCCTGAATCAGATTAGATTAATCTTAAACCTGCAAGGGATCTGATACCTCACCACGGGGTCCAGTGAACACTAAAGAAGTAGAACTAAGCCCAGAGTTCTTATCATTCCATGATGTAGAGAGACTGGGAGGAATTCCAGAAGCACCCTAACTCTTACCTCTTCTGAAATTGATTTATGCCAGCAACTAGTGCTAAGGCCCATCTTTCTGGGTCCCTGTAAATTTAGGGAAATTGTAGGGCCGCAGATAGAGCATGTCATCCCCCCAGTGAGTACAGTAAGCTTTTAGTCGGTTACATTTCATGAGAACAGTTGTCTTATAGCTGGAAACCTTGAGGTGAGACAAGCTTTTACTATGAGATAAATCAGGTGTGAAGGCACATGTGAGAGGAAAGCAGATGCTTCTAGCCCCTTTGGCTTCTCCACAACACAGACAAAGTTCAGGGAAGGAGCCCTAACTTATCTAGCTTACAGAGATGGTAAAGATATAGACTTCTGGACCGATTCAAATTTAATTTGAGCAAAAATTAGATTAGGTGGTAGATGGAAGGGGTCATTGTGTTCTTAAGTATATATTCAAAATCAATTACTAGAGTTATTATCCTGGTGCAAAGATTAAACACACACATCTGTGAGACTTAAATATCTCATCATTCACCTTCTATTGCAAACCTGGGCTATCTTCTGGACTATATTATAGATACTGTAGGTTGTGTTACTGCTAGCATCTAGATGTTTCTATATTTGGGCACTAAACTAAGGAAGGAAATCCCATAGAAAACATATTGGTGAATAATAATTTTAATATTCTATAAATAGAAATGTTCTTAAGTAAAAATGTAAACTTCTAGGTTTTTTTGTTTCCTTTTGTTTTCTTTCCCCTTCTCTTCTTTTCTTTATATCTTTCAGTAGAAACTAAGCTCTTTGAAGGCTGAAATTGGTTTTCATTTCATTTCATTTTTGGATCCCTAACAGAAGGACCACATTTTGCACATAGTGGGTGCTTAATAAATGACTGTTGGGTCATATTAGATTAATTTTAAACTTGGAAGTGATTTGGGAATTGGCTTTCACCTTACCCCAAGTCACTATGCTTTTAACAGGAGAACAAATGGAATGAGATTAATCAAACCTGATAAGTGGAATCCATTGAGTAAGAAAAGTAATCTCCTGTTAGGTAGGAGGGGGGAAAAAAGCTTCTACCCTTCTCAATCTAGATTATTGGAATATTGGAGCCTTTAGGACTGTAGAGCAACCAGACAGAGTAGCTTTTCCTTAAGTCATAAACCTGGTTAACATTGAAACAAAATGTTTGCTGGGCTGAGGTAATGGTTTATTTTGCAGTAATGTTTCTGGCTTGATTGTATCTTAGTCTTTTGGGGGTGTGGTGGAGGTGGCAGACGCCACATATAAATTCATTGTGTAGGATCATTTCATTGTTGCTTGTTTTGATACAAGCCTCTTTCTCCTCCTTGTTGTCTGACTGTGGATTCCTGGAAGAGCCAATTGCAAAGACTTCATAGTCTTTAAAGGCTGTCTTGGAATGCTTTTAGAAAGAATCGAGACTTTAAATCTCTGAAAATGCAATTTCATCCTTTCTTTTATAGGAAATCTATAGTATACAAGACTTTAATGGATCTGTGGTCTATTAAGTACGGATATTCTTCCCTTTGGAAAAGATCACAACCATTCATGTCTTCTCATTCATATTCTTTCCTAGGTATTCCCCAAAGGGAAAATCTAGTGTGATGGAGGCCTTTCTCCAAGGTATACGTACATGCATATGTACAGAGACACACAGATATAGACAGACACACACAAATATATCCAACCTGTTGATCTGTTCTCCCTTATTCTACCAATTGACCAGCCTACCTCTTCCAATAATTATGCACTTCTTCAGTGATTTCCTTTTTGTCACTTCATTGCAACCTACTTTTGGTTATTATGTACCACTTCACAATCTTTTGTATTAACCATATCTTTAATTCTTCAAAGATTGTGACTTTCCAAGGTTTTCATGAATATAGAATTCTAGGAAGAACATTTGTGTTCAAATGATTGGTTTTGTGCTGGGGAGTAGCTTTGGGTGGTTGGAAATCCTGCAAACTTTTTTATTGTAGACTCAAAGACAGCACCGATCAGCTACACTACTTTTCTTAGCTCTGTATGTACACTGGTGAGCTTCTCATATGGTGGGATCTGGTCAACAGGCATTTAGTTATTTTTTATTGGAATTTCTTTGAGTTTTCTTTTATGTCATTGAGGAGGTCCTGGAATTTTCTGATGAACAGAGAACTGCTTTCATCGTGAACTCAAAAGCAACATACAACTTATTTTTTTGGATATCGGCTTTGATACAGGAAAAAGAGTGTGACTTTGCACAGTAATCATTCCCTTGTAGCTGATATTAGTGTTTTTAAAGCATAAATTGCAATTATCTTTTGGGCCATGCTCCCTCATCACAAGCACTGCAAGAAGAAAGGACCAAGTGCCCCATGAAATGTTTCTTGTTGCCTTTGAGCTCATAGTGAAAATGTCTACCATCTTTCCTGATTGCCTTTCTCAGGAGGTGCTATGAGCCCTTTTCCCATTTACCTGGGATTAAGAGCATTCACTAAAATGTGTAACCACTCTGGAGATTTCAGTAAACAGTTCATGAGGTTATACTAGTGGATCAAAATCAGCAAAGGGTCCAAGATGAAGGAAAAATCCCCAGCCCCTTCGGCAGGTTTTCATGAGGCCCTCGGCACTGAAAAGAGACATTTTGTCTTTGAGAGGGAATGACAGGGGACGGTAAGGGTCAGAGAAGTTAAATGACTTACCCAGGCTGAAATAAGTAGATAGTGGCAGAACATAGTATGGACTCTAGGTTGCCTAGCCTTTAGTTTAACATTCTTTCCCTTGCCTCTGATCTACAGGGGAAAACACCTCTCTAAATTGTTCTACTAGGGGAAAAATAGCCTTTGTTATTGCTTTGAATAAAGAAATGTTTCCATGTGCCTTTTAAATATTGGGCTCTATTATTCTATTTGAAATGACTGGACTTCAGATTCAGTTTTCAATGTTAATATTCAGTTGTTAATATTCTCTGTGTTGCTCCCACCCTTTGGTGACACAGGTCAATTGTTTAAACAGTATTCTTCATATTGTTTCTGCCCAGTTTCCCTCAGTCTTCTCCTTCTTAAGGATTATTTTCTTCCTGATTTGTAGCAAAAGGGTTAACACAGGATTCTTCTCACATATTTATTTATTTGTCAGTTTCTACCCAACCAAAGCTAAAAAATGGACCAGTGTCCTAAGGGAGGCTAGGGAATGTCATTTGGAATTTGTTGATCTTGTGACTATGCTTTAGCTGCTGTCCACTAAGGAAGGATGGAGGGAGGGTTACTAGGCAGAAATCCCCTCTCTAGCTCCAAATCTGCCCTGTCTTTCCTTATTTCCCTTCTCTTGAGTTTCATCCTCTTCTATGCTCCAGTTAGCAAATGTGCATTACAGTGTTCAGGCTAGAACTGGAGCAGTAGCAGCAAAGCAGCTAATTCCACTTGACTTAAGAGCAGTCTGGTTTTAGAGACCAGAGATGTTCATCCCACCCAGTATGATCACATATATATGTTTACACATATACATGTATGTACATACATCTATATATGTATACATGTGTGTATGAGTGCTCCAACACATCTTTGCCTTTTGTTGTAGTTTTTATTATTATTTCTCTTTTAGCAACATATAATTCTCCTTTGAATTTTCTCAAAGACTACTCATCTTGATCATGTCTAATTAGAGATGGATAGGATAATAGAGAGCATGTTGGATCCAATGTCAAAAAAGTATAAAGAATCACATAAAATATGAGTTATTATAATTATCCATTTAATATCATGACTCCATTTTAAACTCTAACTCTTCTTTCCAGCCAAGACCTTTCTTAACCCTTCCTTCAGTCTTAGAACCCAGGACCTCCTGTCTCCAGGACTTGGCTCTCTATCCATTGAGGCTTTTAATTTTCCTTTCATTAAAACTTGAAGATGCATTTCCCTTTCTAGATCATGAGAAAAATATCTCATTGCTCTGTATTTTTTTCTCATTGTCTTTTCTTTTTAAAAAACGAGATTCAAGGGAATACTTTTGGGGAAGGAAGTATGATTTGAATTCTTGAGACTTGGGCATAACAGTTAAGAGGTCAAAGATTTCCCTTTATGTGATCTGAGCTCTAGCATCAGAATTATCAACTTTTAAATCTTTTTTTTTTTTTGGAGGGGAGGGAGACCAGGGTGAAGTGGCCCTAGGGTAGAGGAGAAAGACCACTGGATTAAGAGACAGAAATTCTAGTCTTGTTTTTTTTGTTTTTGCCACTAATCAACTGGGTATCCAGGGCTTAATTGTAAAGTATAAGGTAGAAGGCAAAATAATATTAAAATTACTTTCAGTTTTAAGTTTCTATGGATAAAATGTATTTAAGGAACAACACAATCTTCATTAATATTACATGTCTTTTGAAAATTTGGTCTTAATTTAATTATGCTATAAGAAATGATGAATGGAATGGGCTCAGAAAAATCTACAAAGGCTTATATGAACTGATGCAAAGTGAAGTAAACAGAACCAGGAAAACAATGTATATTGTAATATCAATATTGTAAAGATAAACAACTGTGAGAGCCTTAGTGACTCTGATAAGCATAATGATCTGCAAAAACTCCCAAGAATTTGTGATAGGAAATGTTATATACCTCCAGATAGAGAACTGATCTTGCCTTTTTCCCCCCTTCTGGAACATGGCTAATCTCAATGAGTGGAAAAGAGTTAGAGAATTTGTGACTGAAAATAAATTTAAAAAAATAAACAAAGAAAATTGTGTCCTGTTCAGGGCATTGTCATTCTCCCTGTTCCTTTGGACAATTTCTTGCTTCTTGACCAGTTTTTTTCATATGAACTGTTCTTGGTGTCTTTTGGTCCTGCCATCAGAGAAGAATCTGATTGTGTTATTTCTTAATTGTGCCTCCAGGTTACTGCAGTGAATGAATATGTATATGTATACACACATATACATAGAGTATGCACTTAAGCATACACATATGCATGTATATATTGAATATATGTATTGTGTGTTGTATGCATATATGCATGCATACACATTAGGAAAATTGGAGTCTTCTACAGTAGTAAGATTATATGTATGCCTCGTGGCTCCCAGAGAATCTCAGCTAAACAAGATGTCCATTCTTCTTGCAGACCCAACCAAATGGGAAATTATAAAATGAAAACTAAGTAAAATATTCATGTAAAATACAAAATATGGATTCTCTCCCTCTGAGTGCCATACTTTCAACAATCTCTAAATTTTAAAAAAAGCATTTATTTAGTGACTTCTCCCTGTCCCCTTCTTTTCTAATATATATCCAGGTCTTTTACCATCTCATAATTTTCAAACTGAGCACTGGTCAAATATTGTTTGAAAGTCATTGGTCTTTCTTTTCTTTGGCTAGATTTTTACGGCAGTAATATCTGTAAGAGCATGGCAGAAAGTGGATTATATCCATGCTCCCTATTGGAGTCCTAATTGCCTTCTTTATGTTCAATGAAATTAGTCTTTTTGTTGTTATTGTTGTTCATACATTCTTTCTTTTTTAATTTTTCCAGATTATATGTCAGCTAATTACATTATAATTTTTATTATTTATTTTCTAACATTTTTCAGTCCCTGTTCTCTCCTTCCCTCCCGCCTATCCCCCTTCCCCAAGAAGGCAAGTAATATGCTATAGGTCGCCCACATATTATCATGGAATGCATATTTCTCTGTTCATCATGTGAAACAAGACATATATTGCTAACTGTAGAGAAAAATTCATGGAGGAAATCTAATGAAGAATGGTATGTTTCAATCTGCATTCACACCATCGGCTCCTTCTTTGGCAGTGGGTTGCCTTTGTCATCATGCGTCTCTTGGAGATGTCCTGGATCCTTGCCTTGTTGAGAATATAGTGAAGTCATTCACAGTTGACCCCCTTGCTGCTACTGTATTCAGTATTACCCTTGTTCTGCTCACTTTGCTTTGCTTCACTTCATACAAGTCTTTCCAGGTTTGGGGGGTTTGGTGGGGGTTGGAGAAATCTTGTTTGCCATTTCTTATGGCTTCGCAGTATTTATCACTGTCCCATACCTCAACTTACCTAGTTATTTCCCAGTAGATGGCCATCCCTTCAGTTTCCAGTAGTTCTTTGGCACCACAAAAAGAGCTGCTGTCAATAGCTTTTCTCCCAACCCATGCTTTCATACTGTTTCATCAGAACAGAAAATAAATTTGATGTCTTTTCTTTCTCCAAAATTCCTTCCTATTTAAGATTGATGATCACTCTCCATCAGCCCCTAGATGAGTCTCCCTGCTACTGGAAATTCCTGAAAAGAATTGCTCTAAACCTTCAAATTTTGATGAATGCCTCTAGCATCCACGTGTCTAATTGTTTCTGGGTTAACTATCTATTTCCTCTCTTAAATATTGGCAAAGTATTGGAACACGTGCTGACCCCAGCGTGGGGGACCTGCTCCGTTCAGGTTGCCCTTTGGGCACGAGAACTTGAAAACCTTCACCAACAGTGTACTACACTGTCTGATTTCCATATCACAAGGCTCTGTTCACATAGCAGACTCAATACCTGGCAACTATCTCCTACTCTGCTGAATTTGACTTTGCTTATATAGACCATACCTGGGGTTACTTTTCTGTCTCTTCCCCAAAAGAAATAAAGGCAAAGGAATAGAGGGAAGTCAGAATGCTACTATGTGTGAGGAATGTGTAAGCTCTAATCATGTAGGGTTTAAGAATACCCAACGAAGCTAGAAAGTTAGGCAGAGCCTATATCCCTTGTGTGACAAGGTAAGATGATTTACTTTTTTTCCATGTACAGTAGAAATGGAGCCATGCAAACCTAACACCCTGATTAAGTCAGCCTTCAGCCTGGTTTTCTTCAATTCCACCACTGCTGACTCACTTTTCCCTCAAGATTCATTGGGACCGTTGGACTTCTCTGAATGTGCATGGGCAGCTTATCTTCCTTTATTTCTCTATCAGGGTCCTCTTTGTTCATTGTAGAGCACCAGTGTACCCTAACTTGTTTTTAATTCTTGGTTTTGCTTGACTGAGTTTCTCTAATGGCATCATTAATTTTTCTCATTTTCCTTTATCTGGGTTCTTTATCGCTAACAAATGAATTAGAGTCAAGTTTCTTCTGGTCATTTTGCTGGTCTCTGAAGGCAACTGACCTTTATTTTTAGTTCCTTTCCATTGCACAGCCCAGCTCATCAATATTTCAGGCCTATTGTGATCATTGAATCCCAAGGGTTTTCTATTTTAAATCTCATATTTTATTTCTGATTCAGTTGTAATAGACACTGAAGAATTTCTAATTTTGATACTTATCACATATTATATGAGAAATAGCATTTTAGGAGTCTTCAGTTATATGAAAGACATTTTTCCCAATACCAGTGAAAACAGGGAAAATGGGAATTATACTATGTTACGTTATTAGCTTTAAGTTAGACCTAACAAGTAACATTCTTGACAAAACAATTTTCAAAGCTGATCTTCCCTTTCTTGCAACAGTTCTTGAGTTTTTACCTTTTTTTTGAGCAAGTATTTGACTTTGTATTTTAGTTACTTCTTTTCTTTATGACAAGAGATTATTAACTCCTTGAAAGGAGTATTTTTCTGTGTCCCCTAGAACCTAGCACACTGACCTACATTAAGATTCTACAATCAGGAGCAGCTAGGTGGTTCAGTGGATTGAGAGCCAGGCCTAGAAATGGGAGGTCCTGGGTTCTAATTTGACCTCAGACACTTCCTAGCTGTGTAACAAGTCACTTAACCCCCACTGCCTAGCCTTTACCACTGTGATGCCTGGGAACCAATACACAGTATTCATTCTAAGATGGAAGGTAAGATTTACAAAAATAAAAGACCATACAATCCGAGATTTAGATCTGTCAGAGATCTTAGAGGTCATCAAGCAAAGTCCCCTGATTGTACAAAGATAAGTGGCAGATCTAGACCTTGAAGTCAGGCCCTCTGACGACAGTCTCAGCACTTGATGAATCCTACTGCCCATCAATAAGCATTTAAGTATTTATTGAGTTTAAATTCTTATTGGATGTTATTGCCATGACCAGACAATAAAACCTGAAGTCTTGCATTTTTCTACCCTAACCGGGCTCTTTTCTTCATGCATAATAATGCAGAGGAGTGAGGAGAAGGTAACATGAAATGCAAGGCAAAGAGCCATTTAGAGGCAGTAATTTCTCTTCTGTTTACTACCTGTTTGGCCTCAGGCAAGTCACTTACATTCTCTTTCTTTTTTTTAACCTTTAGCTTCTGTCAATGTCAGTTCTAGGAAAGAAGAATAGCAGAAGCTAGCCATTGGGTTTAAGTGATCTGCCCAGCTAGGAGGTGTCTGAGGCCAGATTTGAACACAAGTCCTCTGGGCTCCAGATATGGCGCTTTTTCCACTGTGCTACTACCTAGCTGCCCCCACTTCCATCCTTTAAATTTCAATTTCCTTATCTATATATAAAATTATAAGTTTAGACTAAGACCCTTCCCCATATTCAATCCTTTTCCTATTTAGCAGATAGCAGGTGGCTTTTCTCTCTGTTATTTTGATGATGCACATGGATGGGCAACTGACCTGCCTCTTTTACCTTCTTGGCTACCCCATGAACCTGTCTATTGTCTTCCTAGTGCTAGGAAACACTGCACTGGAAGATTGTGATTGGAAGGTTCTTTTCCCTTGGACCAAAAAGCACTGTATCAGTGATCCAGGGCTGGAAAGGATTGCACAAGTCATCTTGTCCAACCCCTTATTTTACAGATGAGAAAACTGAGACCTAAGGTGGGGTAAGTGTTATACGTGGAGTAAGTAGCAGGGCTAGATTTTAACTCGGGTCCTATGACCCCAAGTATAAGCAGCACGATCAGTTCTAACAGTAGTGATGCTATTCTATAAATGTCAAAACAGCACATAGCTGTTCTATATGATACAGTAATTTTTCAGTCCTGCCTAACACTTCATGATTGCATTTGGAATTTTGTTGGCAAAGATACTAGAGTGGTTTTCCATTTCCTTCTCCAGATTAAGAAACTGAGGCAAATGAGGTGAAGTGACTTGCCCAGGGTCAATTTTGAATTCAGGCCTTCCTGACTAAAACTCAGTGCTCCATCTCTGACTGAGCCTAAAGTTCAAATTCAGCCTCAGATACTTACTAGCTATATGACTCTGGGCAAGTCACTTAACCCCATTTGCCTCCGTTTCCTCATCTGGAAAATGAACTGGAGAAGGAAATGGCAAACCAGTATCTTTACCAAAAAAAAAAAAGAAAAAAAAACCCCTTACAAAGTCACAAAGAGCCTGACATGACTGAACAACAGTATTAACAAAGGCACAATGCTTATGTATGATTAAAAAGAACAGAATTGGTGGATGGTTTCTTTTGAAGCAGGACAGAAAAGACACCTCATTTGACTAGGGATTTTTCTGGGCTTCCATGCCACCAATTCATAATGTCTTCACTTTTGAGTGGTGATCGGCACTTGGATTGCTAAATCCCATAGGTCCCTCGTGTTAGTCTTACTTTTCTTTAGACAAGTTTCTCCTTTTGGAGTAAAAAGGGTAGTGCCTATGGACAAAACACGCCATGTGAATGATATAGATAGCATCGACTCACTTAACTGTCCTAGAAGGAGTGAGATTGTTTTTATTGTTGTTTTGACATCTGTGGTATTTGTACGCGGCATTCCTTTTTCATCAAGTCTTCTGTCTTCCTGTCAATCTAGTTATCACATGCTCCTTTTGTCAGCTTGGTTATGGTGGCCTTTTGCTTTTAGCTGGGGGGAGATCGGCCCCCGGAAAGCCCAAAGTGTGAGGAAGATCACCGTTCTCTCCCCTTTCTCTTCCCATAAAGTTCCAAGGCGGGGATTCAGAATGCTTCTTCTTTTTTTTTTTTTTAAACCCTTACCTTCCATCTTGGAGTCAATACTGTGTATTGGCTCCAAGGCAGAAGAGTGGTAAGGGCTAGGCAATGGGGGTCAAGTGACTTGCCCAGGGTCACACAGCTGGGAAGTGGCTGATGTCAGAATGCTTCTTAGAAGGAGAGGATTTTTCTTTTTTTGCTCTCTGCAATCCTCTAGCTGCTTTAATTGTTTATTTCCAATGGGAGATAGGTTAGCTTGAGATGCTGGCAGTAAAAGAGAACTCCTCAGCTGTCCCTGAATTTTCCTGCCTCTATTTGGCCCTTGTCTAACCTGTGCATTGCCTACAAAATGCTGAGGAAGCAGCAAATTGGCCCCTCCAGGTAGGTAATGGATTTATCTGAAGAAGGGAAAGAGCTTTATTAGCGTTTGAAGCCAAGGCCAGATTGGCCCTGTGGATTAGGTGCCAGAAACACTTAGTCCTAATCCAAGTTGTTCACTGACTCACAGTATGGCTTCAGGGGAGTCCATTAATATCCCTCCTTCATAGTCTCGTTATGAAAAAACAAGCAAAGTAACAGCCTGGAAGCTCCCTTGGTTGGTTCCTTAAGGCCAAACTATGTCTCATTGCAGGAGCCAAAATGCTTTTAAGAAGGGTCTAGGGGGCAGCTGGGTAGCTCAGTGGATTAAGAGCCAGTCCTAGAGATGGGAGGTCCTAGGTTCAAATCTGGCCTCAGCCACTTCCTAGCTGTGTGACCTTGGGCAAGTCACTTAACCCCCATTGCCTAGCCCTTACCACTCTTCTGCCTTGGAGCCAATACACAATATTGACTCCAAGATGGAAGGTAAGGGTTTAAAAAAAAAAAAGAAGAAGGGTCTAAGGAGAGTCCATTTTGGACGCCATTCTATTCTGTGGCAAATCAAATTTTGTGAGGTCCATTTCTTTATTCCTAGGAGTGTGGCAAAATCTATATGCAGAGACTGCCCCAGAGGCAGGAAATGGGATTATACAGAGGAGGCAATTGTTTCTAAAGAAGAAGCTGGCGCCTCCAGGTGATTCTAACATTAAGCTATGTCCATGTGAGAGCCACTAAAGTCATCATAAAGACCTTCTTAGTGTCTTGGAACTGTTTGCAAATAACCATTTGTTAATAGCCAGCATGAGCTAACCATGAGTCTTCCAAACAACCACCATCATTGCATGCCTTGCAGTGGATGTGTTAAGAGTCAGCATGGCGTCATGTTGAGTAACAAGACTTGGACTGGATCCTTGCTCTCTGTTCTTTACTACCCATGTGACTTTTAGGAAGAGATTTAACTTCTCTGGCTTCCTTATCTATAGAATGAAGGTATTTGTTTAGAGGATGCTGGGGTCCTTCTAGCTGTAAACTCTATCCCTTTTATCTTAATTGGGCATTTTGGCTGTCTCTTCACATGGGGCTATTAACCTCTATTTCAAGGAAGATGAAGCAAGAAGCTTAACTGGACTAAGAATACACAAGCCCAGAGCTTATAAGATACAAGAGCTGCTTAGAACCCAGGAGTTCTGAGCCTGTGAGATGTGAACTTTTTTCAATATCTTGATAACTGTATTTCAACATAATTGACTTCCTGCATAATTCTAGGCATGACAACATGATTCTGAGAACAGGTCCACTGACTTCCCCAGACCACCAAAGAGGTCCATGACACACAAAACAAGAGCAGTACTATCTTAAAAGGTAGACATATACAGATGTTTTCAGAGCCATTGTTTAAACATTTGTAGAATGTTGCCACTGTGCTCTGCTCTCTCATCATCCTGACTCTGCCATTCTGAGGATTCCAGGTCTCATAGTACTGTCCATATTAGTTGATGAGAGAGAGTTTTCTCTCTTACAAAAGCAACCAACAAAATGCCATTCATAAGTAATGGGGGGAGCATTATTTTTTGGACTGGTGAATCCATACATGTGTATATACTAGGGCAGTGATGGTGAACCTTTTAGAGACTGAGTGCCCAAACTGCAACCCTCATGCCACATGTTAGCTTCCCCTTTATCCCAAACAGGGGAGGGAGGAAGCATTCCCATTGGGCTGCTTGGCAGAGGGGTGGTGATGGGAGAAATATCATCAGGCATGCATGGAGATGAGGAAAGGAACAACTTGCCTCTGGCATGCTCCAGCATTTGTGCCATAGGTTTGCCAATATGGTATTGGGATATTTCTATTTCTGTAGCAACACCTGCACTGGTTCTTATAGGAAGACAATAAACTATATTGAGGGAAACTATTTAGTAGGTCCCACAGGATCCTGGATGACTAGTCAGACTCTTCCCTCTTTACCTCCAAGAGATGATTTTTGTCCTTCTGATTTGTATAACTTAGCATTTAAAAATAAACTACAGCCCCATTACTTTGACATTTCACTTTAAGACTTATTTATGCAGCCATAAGGCATCTCTGGCCAATTTAACTGGAGACATTCTGGGGTTTATTTACCCATCAGCTATAGAGAAATGGTCTCCATTGAATTATTTCATCCTAGTTAGTATATGAGAGTTTATTCATTTGACCAAGGCTGTAAAGGAAATATCTAAGCTACACATTATTTTAGGTTAAGGGGAGGGGGTATAACATTAAAAAGGTCATAAGTGGGGGCAGCTGGGTAGCTCAGTGGATTGAGAGTCAGGCCTAGAGACGGGAGATCCTAGGTTCAAATCTGGCCTCAGACACTTCCCAGCTGTGTGACCCTGGCCAAGTCACTTAACCCCCATTGCCTAGCCCTTACAGCTATTCTGCCTTGGAACCAATACACAGTATTGATTGATGGAAGGTGAGGGTTTAAAAAAAAAAAAAGGTCATGAGAGAGAATGTCATTCCTGCTAGAATGTCCAAAGAAAGCTAGTCTAGTGCTTGACTGTACAGTGGTATGGGACATTGCTGTCCCCTGAAGCTTCAAGTACTTAAACACAGAGTAATTTTGTGAAGCCAAGCTAATTCCAGGAGAAGAGATGTTGTTCAGGTGTTCTAAACGCCCTGGCTTGCAGATGGGCAGGGTTTGACCTTGAAAAGGAGACCTTGTACATGACCTGTCTCTAAGTTGCTCACCGTGATTGAAAATCAAAGAAGGACATGCTTGCTGGCCTGCAGCATTGGATTCTATTGGTTCTCCTCTCCTCTGTATGATTTGGACAGCCTGAATTCCAGTTGTGGCTTTGCTTCTCAGGCTAGCTGAGCTTTTATTTTCCATTCATTGAACCAGCGGTGGGCGTACTTCCTACCACGTGCGAAGTAGTTGGATGATTTACTATGAAGACTATTTACAAACACTTGATCATAGAATTATTGTTTCCTATTATTTCTTTTGGACAGTCAGTGGTCATTTTCTGATTATTTCATTTCTTCAGTAGGCAAAACATTGTTATACTTTTCTCTTGCTGAACAGAGCCTATAGATACAAATGCACAACCATTTGTGGACAATTTCAGATGAGTTATGTAAACAAGGAATCATGATTAAGATGGTAGTTAGGTGGCTCAGTAGATTGAGAGGTCCTGGGTTCAAATTTGATCTCAGATGCTGCCTATCTATGTGACCCTGGGTAAGTCACTTAATCCCCATTGCCTAACTGTTACCTTTCTTCTGCCTTGGAACCAATACATAGTGTTGATTCTAAGATAGAAAGTAAAATTAAAAACAACAACAACAACAAAGGAATCATTGATTGAACGGGGATTATCATTTGTGGAATCTGCAGACCAAGCTTCTCAGCAGGTGGCTGTGAACCATAGTTGATACTACTTTCTCCTTTCATTATTAAGTTGTAACCAGCCTTGGGCTTCTGTTCTTAGTGGGGATACTAGCTTTATTGTCATTCAGTTATTCAGACCTATCCTTCTCTTCCAGGCCCAGCAGACCAACAGTCCTTGGCAAAGATACTAGAGTAGTTTGCCAATTTCTTCTCCAGTTTTATGTAGGCAAGGGATAGGTGACTTGCCCAGGGTCACACAGCTACGCAGTGTCTGAAGTCACATTCAAACTTTGGTCTTTCTGGTGCTAAACCCAGTGTTCTCTCCACTGTGCCAGGCTGGCTTCTCTGGGGATTCTAGATGCCTGCAAATGATTTCTTGGAACTGACTTAAACACATAATCAAATCTTGGATTATGGCTATACTGTGTCTTAGAAAGGCTCTGCTTTCCCCTTTATTTAAAAAAGTTTTCATTTAGAGCCTTGCTTGCTATATTATCCACCTATGTCCTGTGCTTTCAAGGAGATAACATTTCATCATGATCTCATTCATTTCCCCCGAGTAGATGACAGCTAGCTCATTTTCCATTCTGTGTTCTTCTTTAATCCACATACCTGCTTTCTCCATGTGGAGTTTTACACTCCCAGGCAAACTTGGGCACCGCCTGGGTCATTTTTCTCACCCAATGCTGCTTCGGTTTCCTTTCAACATTCATTTTACTCATGAAAAAAAGTGCTTGCAAAGCTCAGCTGGTCCTTCACAGGGACCCTTGGGAGCTTGCTTCATCGCTGTCACGTCGACACACCTTTTTGGCTCTTGATGGCTGAGCATTCAGACACGAGCTCCGAACCTCTTTGTAGGACCAGCATCTTCTTCATATACATGCTGCCGGGGAGGGCGAAGGCTTTCTCAGCTACAGAATATGCTTCCTTCCTTCCTGTTGAGGACCAGCAAGTTAAGCCCAGGCAACGAATATGTATTAAACACTTACCTGCACACCACGATTGAATGACATCAGGTTGGAAGTGCAGAACAGGTGCTCTCCAGGCAAAGAATAGACACTCCCCTTTGTAGATGTGAAGTGCTGCCAGCACAAGACCTTTGTGAAATAAGTGATGCTGACCTCCAATGTGCAGACTCCGAGACCTTGAATGACCGGCCGGTAAGTGGTGGAATCGGAACTCGAGCCCTGGTTTTCTCAATCCTGGCATGCTAGGCAGTCCGTTTCAATCCATTACGTAAGCCCATGAACATAGACTCCATGCTAAGTGCCCTATTTTCATTACCTGTTTAACATGTGGATAATACAATAAAGCTGGCACTGCAAATCTGATAATCCATCAGCAAGAACTGACGTCTTTCATGCTTCATTGGCGCCATAATAAGTGACATGCATAATAATGACCCCAAGTCACTGCAGAACCCTCAAATGGCTTCTACATCACCGAAGATTAAAAATGTAGTTTTATTGTCGAGAAGTCTTTGAAAACTGGCCATCCATGGGCAGGGATTCCCAACAGTCTCAGTGTGCTTTTTGAGTGGTCCAGTGTACATGGAAAATGCATTCATCAGAGATCCTAATCTGCAACGTGATTGGATAATAGCACTTGCTAAAAGGGCACTCCGTTTCACCACTGCAGAATAAGAAGAAGTATGCTAAAAAAAGGGTTAGATACTTATTGTTTCTAAACCCAATAGTTCTTGCAAAATAGTGGTTACTACCTACATTTTAGGCAACTAGGTGGCACACTGGAGAGAGCAGTAGAGCTGAGTCAGAAAGGTCTGAATTCAAATCCAGCCACATGTATTTAATAACTGTAACTCTGGGCAAGTCAGTGTTCTTTTAAATAAATCTGTCCTTTTACATAAATGCTATTATGTACTTGCCTTGGTTTCCTCCATCTTTAAAATGGGAATAAAAATATTGCTTCTTTTTCAAGGTTGTTGTAAGGATAATAAAAGAGAGCATTTATGTAGTGCTTACTATATGCCAAACACTAAATGCTTTATAATAATAATTTATTCTTATTCATTATATCTTATTTGACCTTCACAAAGACTCTGGGAGGTAGGTGTTATAATTATCCTTGTTTACACATGAGGAAACTGAAGCAAACATCTCTTTAGTGTCTTATTCAAGGTCAAATGATATAATAGTTATAAAGTATTTGCAAATCATAAAGCATTACATAGGTATTTTTGTTATTATTTTCTATATAACACAAGTGGCCTTATGTATGCCCTAGTTAATATGTCTAAATAGTGTAACACATTACCCAGTTTTGTTCTTTGAACCAAACTCTTAAAAGTTCTGCATTGATGGGGGCAGCTGGGTGACTCAGTGGATGGAGAGCCAGGTCTAGAGATGGGAGGTCCTGGGTTCAAATCTGGCCTCAGACAGTTCCCAGCTGTGTGACCTTGGGCAAGTCACTTAACCCCCGTTGTCTAGCCTTTACCACTTTTCTGCCTTGGAACCAATACACAGTATTGGTTCTAAGAGGGAAAGTGAGGGTTTAAAAAAAATGTTCAGTATTGATCCACCATATCATATTGACTATCTTAATTGTGAGTCTTAATCTTATTTCTTTGCTGAAATCCAAATACACCATGCTAAAATCCCGTTTTCCCCTCATATATGTCTACTTACCCTTTAAAAATGAAATGAAAAGAAATGAAATAGGAAGTAGCATGCCATGATTTTTAAAAATAAATCCATGCTGGCACCTAGTGATAATTTTTCCCCTTTTTTAAGTACTCCTGAACCACCCATTTAATCATCTACTTTATGATAGCATGAGAAATATAGAAGTTACTTCGACAATCCCTCCCCTTCGATAGCATTATGCTTTGTCTTTGTAAATATTAATGAACCAAGAAACAGCAAATTGAAACCTTTTCTCTCTCTGCTCTACCTGTAATTTTGTGATATTTTGTAGTCTTCAGCATGTTCACAGAAGGATGATAATAGCCAGCCTTTATAGACCACTTTACGGTTTGTAAACTGCTTTGGAAACAATCTCTCATTTGATCCTCACAGCACTCTGGAGGGTGGGCACTCTTAGCATCCTCATTCTTTAGTTGTAATAGCAGAGGCAGAAAGAGATTAAGTGACTTACCCAGGGTCACACAATGAAGTGTTTAAGTCTGGACTTGAACTCAGCTCCTCTGACTTTAAGATCATCTCTTTATCCATTGTAGTACCTTGCTGGATCTAATAGTGTACAACGTGATTATTTATGCACACACATATGCACGTGTGTAAATACCACAGCACATGATATGCTTATAATCCTAAAATGTACATTTTGGAGCCTGTGTGATCTAATGGATAAAGGGCTATCTTTGGCGTCAGGAAGACCTGGTCCTAGCCCTGCCTTTGCGGAATACTAGCTGGGTGACTTTGGGCAATTTAAAATGTAATCTTTCCGTGCCTGAGGCAACCAAAAACAACAAATTAAAGGATTCGTATGGAAAAATATTATACTTGATTGCACATGTCAAATCTCTATCAGGTTGCTTACCATCTCAGTGGAGGGGTGAGAATTTGAGACTCAAAATTCCCTTTAAGATGTTGGAAACCATTTTTATATGTCATTGGCGCGGGAAGGGGGAGGGAATATAATTAAAAATAAAGCCCTAAAAAGGACAGTAAAGTATAGTTCAATTGTCAGTCAACATCAATGGAGACAGTTCCCTATAGAAGTGACAACACTGTGAAATTATTAACTAATAATTAATTAATTATGCATGTATTTCAGAAATCAAAATACTTTGAGCATTATACATATAAAACATGGTTTCTCCCCCCCCAAAAAAAGAGATATTTTCAGGGGCAACTAGATGCCTCAATGGATAAAGTGCCAGACCTTGGAGTTGGGAGATTTGGGTTCAAATCTCGCCTCAGGCACTTCCTAGCTATATGACCCTGGACAAATCACTTTACCCCAACTGCCTAACCCTTACCACTTTTCTGCCTTGGAACTGATATTTGTATCAATTCTGAGATAGAAGGTAAGGATTTTATAAAAAATAAAATAAGCATTTCCATTAAAATTTTGATGATCTTGGATTTAGAGATTTTTATTTTGTTTTATTTGTCAGTGTACTAAAGAGAATACAAGTCTCTCTATAAATTTTAGCTGAGGGAGAGTCCCATAATTTTACAAAGATAAACATTAGTGATATATGATAAAGACCATAGAGCAGTGGTAGGTCAGGTTTTCAGGTTCTTGTGCCCAAACTGCAACTTCAAGCTGGCTGTGAGGCCCCACCCCTCCCCTCTCCCCCACATTACCCTGGAGAGCAGAGGGAGGAGGTGCTTGCTTTGGGCAGCTGGACAGAGGGGCGGGCAAAAAGTGTGCTCAGGTGCTAGGAAGAGGGGGAATGGAGCAGCTCCCCTCCCTCCTTCCATGCCGGCTCGGCATGTGTGCCAATAGTTCACTAATGCTACCATAGAAGACACACAAATTTTCTTGGTACCCTAGTACCGTGTTCTATGGTATGGGTTCACCCTTCTCAGAAGAATTTAAACCAGTAGCATTTGGGTAGGACTACACTGGCATAGTGACACATTTGTTGTTGTTGTTGTTGTGATGCTTAAATCATGCAAATCTGTTACTTTGAAAATAATGGCAGCTGCTGGGAAATCTACCACTTTGTGTAGAAGTAAACAGCTAGAGACTAAAATAAGTGGCCTGAAATGGCTGTGCGGTAATGGCATCATTTAAGTTTGGAGTTCCCAAATAAAAAATACAAAAGCGACAGCTTTTTATCTGTCCTCTAATAGAGAGTCCTTTTAGGGGTTCACTGAGATATAGGGGATACTTAACATTTAGACTTGGGGTTTGTAGATTTTTTTACCAAATAAGCTTTTATTTGTGTTGTATGCAGAAATACATGTGTATGTATATGTATATGTATATGTATATACATGTAGGAGGATATGTATATATTTGTGTACATATATGTATACACACAAAACCATATTTGTATTGGGCTAGCTAGGTGGCTCAGTGGATAGAGTGAGAGGCCTGGAGTCAGGAAAACTCATCTTTAGTCCAAATCTGGCCACAGATACTTCTTGGCTAAATGACCTTGGGCAAGCCACGTAACCCTGTTTGCCTCAGTTTCCCCTTATGTAAAATGAGCTGGAGAAGCAAATGGCAAATCACTCCAGTGTCTTTGCCAATGAATCCCCAGATAGGATCTGAAGAGTCTGACACAAATGAAACTCATGAACAAGAATAAATATATGTAGGATTCCTATGTGTACCATTTCACTTAGGAGGCACATTACCACTTCCCAGATTCCTATATCATAGTGTTGTATGTAGCTCTGGGTCGTAGATAGTCTTTTAGAGTTAGGAAAGCCAGAATTTAGCCCCAGACAATGTCTAACTTGTGATATCTCCCTTGTGAAACAGGAATGATCATAAGAGTTCTTACATGCGGGTAATGACGACATAGAAGTCAAGGCTATTGTGTTTGCCCTGACCGCTCTGCTACGAAGCGTCCAAGGCCATGTTTGAATTTCGGTAGTATTGGCGTGTGGCTCCCTGTTTTGTTTCATTTCACTCTCTACTGCCTCCCGCTATGAGAAGGTGATTGAACACTTTGAATAGAGTTATTGAGATTGTGACAATGAAATAAGCTCGTGTTGATAGTGTTTTGCAATTCTTAAAGTGCCAAGGATTCGTGTGTCTGCAGTGTGGTCTTGGAACCAGGAAGACGTAGGTTCAAATCCTGTGTGACATGATGCTGGCCAGACAGCCCCAGGCGAGCCACTAAAACGGAACACTGCTATAATTTTGTTGGCCAAGAAAGTTGGTCCTGGAGGGCTGAGAAAATCTCCCTGCTTCCATTTTTGATGAAGCGGGGGATTATGAATGTGCAATATTGAATAGACTCAATTAACATATTCATTTTGCTCAATATTTGTCTTATTTTAATTCATTTTGATAAGTATTGGTATAGAAGAAGAAGGGAGAATATATTTGGAAATGAAGGTGATATAAAAAACAAACAATATCAATAAAAAATGTAAATGTAGTTTTAGAACGTGAGCATGAGAATTATATTTTTTTAAGTAATACTTATTTTTTTGGTTATTCCAAACTTAACATGAAGAGTTCTGCACACAAAGGACAAAGAAGGGGACTGTTGTGTGGCTCAGTGGATTGAGAGCCAGACCTAGAGATGGGAGGTCCTAGGTTCAAATCTGACCTTAGATACGTCCTAGTGGCACCATCCTGGGCAAGTCACTTAACCCCCATTGTCTACCCCTTACCACTATTCTGCTTTGGAACAATACTCCATATTGATTCTAAGATGGAAGGTAAGGACTTTCATTAAAAAAAAAAAAAGAAATTGCAAGTGAACCTGCAAATCTCCATTACTTGCAGTTTACTTTTTATAAAAAAGTTACAATAACTAAATGATAGTTTTGAAGAGATCTTATCTGTCTGTGTCCTTTACTTCCTTCTATTTTCCTTTCTTTCCTACTGTTTTGGCATCACTAAGACTCGTCTCTCTTCCCTCCTGAAAGATCAATATTGGCAGTCCCAAAAGTCTTAATGCAATTTTGAGCTTTTAAAAGCTGTGAATACACATGCATGAGCACACAAATATGCTTGTTGTCTGACTCAATCCTGATGGCAAGCATTCTTTCATTTTGGCGTTTCTCTCTCTAGCCCAAAGTAGGTATTTAAGAAATGCTGGTAAACTGATCAATATCCGCCAAAAGCCATATTAGTGGTCCAAGGAAGAATTCTAACTCCAAGCCATTCTGCTAGAGAAGAGTAGAAAAAGCACTGAACTACCACACACACTGTCGAAGAAAAGCAGATCGCCATCTTTGTTGCCAATTTCGCCACAGAATTGGTTTATAATTCTAATGGATTCTAAGGAATGGACGCTGTATGATTCCTACACACGTTTTATCTTGCTGTGTCCTTCCAATCTTATAGCACTAATATGAATGGAGCATTGCTATAATAACAGCCCTAACCCCCGAAAAGGTGAAATGAAACCTATGGGAACCTTTACAAAGAGACCATCCAAAAAGGATTCGTACTTTGTGAGTGAGTATGTTGATCGTAAACTTCCATGTTTGGCTCCTAACTGAACCAAACATCATGGAAAACGTGGGCTTTCTGTCTTCTGAATGGCCTGGCCATGTTCTAAGAGAAGTGAAACTAAATGCCTCTTGTGTAGGCATTCAAGGAAAAACATCAATCAAAGGTTTGTGCATTTCTTTAAGGAAAGATCAATCTATTGCTGCAGAAGATACTTAGATGGCAACACGAGCATTCAAACACCACGTGCCGTCGCTTTTCAGTCTTGTATGACTCTCTGTGACCCCATTTGGGGTTTTCTTGGCAAAGATGCTGGAGGGATTCACCATTGCCTTCTCCAGTTCATTGCACAGAGGAGGAACTAAAACAGACTGAAGTGACTTGCCTCGAGTACACAGCCAGTTGAACTGAGTCTTCCTGACTTCAGGTCCAATACTCTGTCCACCGCCCTGCCTCGATGCCTTGCTCTAATGCTACAGTGATACATAGCCAACTATTGATAACAACAATATAAATAACTAGCACTTTCTAGGTCTGCAAAGTACTTTACAAATATTAACTCATTTTATCCCCACAACATCCATTGGAGATGGGTACTACTGTTTTCCTTATATTACAGATGAGGCAACTAAGGGAGATAGAAGGCAGTTATTGCCCAGGCTATGGCCTTCTCCTAAGCGTCTGAGGCCAGACTCGAATTCAGGTCTTCTTGACTCCTAACCCAGTGCTCTGTTCACTGTACTACCTAACTACCTAACACTATGAAAATATGATTTAATACTTTAAATAGAGTTTATTGGTATCTTTTATTTTTACAATGACCAGGTTTCCCCTGTCTTCTTCTCCCAATAGAAACATCTCTTCTAACAAAGGACTTAGAAAAACAAACAAACAACCCTTACCTTTCAGCTAAGAATCAACATTGCTTAGTGGTTCTAAGGTAGAAGAGTGGTAAGGGCTAGGCAATGGGGTTAAGTGACTTGTCCAGAGTCACACAACTAGGAAGTTTCTGAGACCAGATTTGAACCCAGGACCTCCCATCTTTAGACCTGGCTCTCAATCCACTGAGCCACCCAAGTGTCCCCTAAACATTTTTTTTTAAAGAAAAATAAAAGAAGGGTTTTTTTTGTTTGTTTGTTTTTACAAAGCTGTTGAGTATATTGAAAAGTCTGGCATTATATACATTCTCCCATGCCCATGAACCTCCTTGGCCTCTCCAAAGCCAAGGAGGGAGTGGAGGTGATTTCCCAAATCTTTTTTGTGGGGACCAAGTTTATTTTTGTGATTTTGCAACTTTCCTTTTTAGGCCTTTTGTTGTGATTGTTCTCATTTATGGTGCTGTAGTCATCGTGTATGTCATATTCCTCGCTTTGCTTACTTTGCATTGTACATGCATAAAAAATGTTCCATATCTCTTTGTATTCTATTGCTGTTGTTCTATATACCTTTGGGGATTGCACAATTCTCCTAATGATCCCTAGTACTTCTCTGAAATGACAGCCCTTCTTTTGAACACTGATATTGTCAAGGTGTCCAAAATATTAAAGTTGAAAATCTCCCAAAGTTCATGGGCTGGGAGGTGGGAGGAGGGTTGCTGAGAAGGCTGTAAAACTTTAAAAATGAGGAACTATATAGGAAAAATGATGTGAAAGATGTCACCTTAGATACAGATACTTGCAGGGGGAAAAAAGATACCTGCTCATGGAGACAGAGCAAAGGATACCTAGAGTTAGCCTGAGCGTTCTATTGGCACCCCTACAATGTCAGGAGGGAAGGTAGGTGGTGCAGTGGATAGAGTGCCAGACCTAGAGCCAGGAAGACTCATCTTCTGGAGTTCAAATTCAGCCTCAGACACTTACTAGTTGTGGACCTAGGCAAGCCACTTAACCCTGTTTGCCTCAGTTTCCTCATTTGTATGAGGAGCTGGAGATGGAATGGCAAACCACTCCAGTGTCTTTGCCAAGAAAACTCCAAAAGAGGTCACGCAGGGGTTGAATATGACTAAAGGCATGACTTGACAACAACAACATCAGCTGAACGCAAGTAAGGAGCCCTAAGTTGGACCTTTGCTGGTGAATTTATGAAAGAATGTGGACAAGATTCAAGCAGAATGGACTAAAGTACATGGCTGGGTAGCACAGAGGGAATAATTTCCACACTGGTGAGGAGTAGATATTATTAAACGCTTGGATCTTTAGATTTCATGGCAGCAAACATGAGAGTCGCTCAATTTTTTTTTAAATCTGTACCTTTCATCTTAGAATCAATACTGTGCATTGGTTCTAAGACAGAAGAGCAGTAAGAGTTAGACAATGGGGTTAAGAAATGTCTGTGGTTGGGGGCAGCTGGGTAACTCAGTGGATTAAGAGCCAGTCCTAGAGACGGGAGGTCCTAGGTTCAAATCTGGCCTCAGCCACTTCCTAGCTGTGTGACCCTGAGCAAGTCACTTGACCCCCATTGCCTAGCCCTTACCACTCTTCTGCCTTGGAGCCAATACACAGTATTGACTCCAAGACGGAAGGTAAGGGTTTAAAAAAAAAAGAAAAGAAATGTCTGTGGTCATATTTGAACCCAAGATCTCCTGTCTCTATGCCTGGCTCCCAATCCCCTGAGCCACCTAGCTGCCCAGCTGTCTCTGGACTTGCATGTATTTTAACAAATACTAAGAGGCATAGAAAGGCAATGTGGAAAGGTGGAAAGAGCCAGGTGTTTGCTCCACCTCTGTGACTAGCTAGCAGTATGATCTTGGGTTAGATATTAGCATCGCTGAGCCCAGTCTGCATGTCTGTAAATTAAAGGGGTTAGAATGGCCAGTCCCAAAGGTATTCAAAGATTCTCTAGAGCTGGCTATGCAAGGTGGGGTAGGTAGCACATCCAAGTTTCCCCATTACTCAGTTTCAGGGGAGAACATTCAGTCTTTTCCTCAAACATCTTCCCTCTCTTTCCTTCTTGCTCCCTCTGCTCCGAACCATATGCTGGCTCCACTGTGGAATCCTCAGACACCTTATTGGATTTGCCTTTGGGAGTTGGCGGGGCTCTTCTAACACTAAGCATTTCCCCAAAACAAAGGCGTCTTTTCTAATGCCAGTGTTCTGGTGATGCTAAATAGCTATGAGTCGTGGAATACAGTAGCCAATATTCATAAAAGTTGAGGATAACCCAAAGGGCTATGGAGAGGCACATGGTGGGCAGCAACAGGCGGAAACATATTAGAACCACCCATCAGGAGCCACACTGGGCAGCGTGGTGGCACAGTTGCCAGAGGGCCAGACCTGGAGGAAGGAAGACTCCTTTTCCTGAGTTCAAATCTGACCTCAGACACTTTTACAACTGTGTAACCCTGATCAAGTCACTTAACTTGGAAGGAAGGAAATGGCAAACCACTCTAGCATCTTTGCCAAGAAAACCCCAAACGGGATCACAAAGAGTTAGACTCAATTGAAAAGTGATACAAGAAGATAGCAGGAACACAGAAGGTATAGTAAGACCATTTGCTTTCTCATCAGATCACCATTAAGAAGCCACAAGATCTTCACTGATTTAGAAAAAACTATAACAAAGTTCATTTGGAAGAACAAAAGATCAAGGATATCCAGGGAAATAATGAAAAAAAACACACATGATGGGGGCCTTGCAGTCCCAGACCTCAAACTATATTACAAAGCAGCAGTCATCAAAACAATTTGGTACTGGCTAAGAAACAGAAAGGAAGATCAGTGGAATAGACTGGGGGAAAGCGACCTCAGCAAGACAGTATACGATAAACCCAAAGATCCCAGCTTTTGGGACAAAAATCCACTATTCGATAAAAACTGCTGGGAAAATTGGAAGACAGTGTGGGAGAGACTAGGAATAGATCAACACCTCACACCCTACACCAAGATAAATTCAAAATGGGTGAGTGACTTAAACATAAAGAAGGAAACCATAAGTAAATTGGGTAAACATAGAATAGTATACATGTCAGACCTTTGGGAGGGGAAAGGCTTTAAAACCAAGCAAGATATAGAAAGAATCACAAAATGTAAAATAAATAATTTTGACTACATCAAACTAAAAAGCTTTTGTACAAACAAAACCAATATAACTAAAATCAGAAGGAAAACAACAAATTGGGAAAAAATCTTCATAGAAACCTCTGACAAAGGTTTAATTACTCATATTTATAATGAGCTAAATCAATTGTACAAAAAATCAAGCCATTCTCCAATTGATAAATGGGCAAGGGAAATGGATAGGCAGTTCTCAGATAAAGAAATCAAAACTATTAACAAGCACATGAAGAAGTGTTCTACATCTCTTATAATCAGAGAGATGCAAATCAAAACAACTCTGAGGTATCACCTCACACCTAGCAGATTGGCTAACATAACAGCAAAGGAAAGTAATGAATGCTGGAGGGGATGTGGCAAAATAGGGACATTAATTCATTGCTGGTGGAGCTGTGAAATGATCCAACCATTCTGGAGGGCAATTTGGAACTATGCCCAAAGAGCAACAAAAGAATATCTACCCTTTGACCCAGCCATAGCACTGCTGGGTCTGTACCCCAAAGAGATAATGGACACAAAGACTTGTACAAAAATATTCATAGCTGCGCTCTTTGTGGTGGCCCAAAACTGGAAAACGAGGGGATGCCCATCAATTGGGGAATGGCTGAACAAACTGTGGTATATGTTGGTGATGGAGTACTATTGTGCTAAAAGGAATAATAAAGTGGAGAAGTTCCATGGAGACTGGAACAACCTCCAGGAAGTGATGCAGAGCGAGAGGAGCAGAACCAGGAGAACATTCTACACAGAGACTAATACACTGTGGTACAATCGAACGTAATGGACTTCTCCATTAGTGGCGGTGTAATGTCCCTGAACAACTTGCAGGGATCCAGGAGAAAAAAACACCATTCATAAGGAAAGGATAAACTATGGGAGTGGAAACACCGAGAAAAAGCAACTGCCTGAATACAGAGGTTGAGGGGACATGACAGAGGATAGACTCTAAATGAACACTCTAATGCAAATACTATCAACAAAGCAATGGGTTCAAATCAAGAAAACATCTAATGCCCAGTGGACTTACGCGTTGGCTATGGGGGGTGGGGGGGGGGGAGGAAAAGAAAATTATCTATGTCTTTAACGAATAATGCTTGGAAATGATCAAATAAAATATATTTAAAAAAAAAAAAAAAGAAGCCACAAGAACGGGGAGAGACGAGGATGAGAAGTCGTGTCATAGTACGTAGGAGGCAGTGAATGATGATGTCCTTACTACCTAGACATAGTTTCAGAGTGACAAGAATAAAACAGGTATGCCTCACAAGAAGGGATAGGGAGAGAGACTAGACCTGTGATTTCACTGATACTGTGAACTCCCTGAAAGGAGCTCTCTCTCTCTCTCCCAGTACAGCTCAGCATTTTCTCTGCTGCTTAGTCTTGGAAACTTATTCAGAACACTCTGAGAAGTTAAGGGATTTGTTTATAGGATTATATATGTGCAAGGAGGCAAAACTTGAACTCAGATCTTTCCAGCTTCATGGTCAACTCTCTATCCATTCCACTAGGTTTCCCCTTGCCATAAATTGTCAGGAATATAAAGAAAGAGTTTAATGGCCAGCAATGAAGACTCCAGTGCATCTAGTTTCACAGGTGCAATCAACTGAATACAACAACCACACGAGAGGACCATGAGTTCTCCAGGCACAATGCTTAGGGCCATTGGTTTGTCTGGGGTTTTTTAAACATGTGGGTTCATAGAATAGATTTAGAGTTTAGAGGGTTTTGAGTTCAACCCTTTCCTATGTCAGATTTTGATATTCAATTATTTTCAGTCATGTTTGATTCTTTGAGACCCTCTCTGGGGTTTTCACAGCAGAGATACTGGAATGGTTTGCTAGATCCTTCTCCAGCTCGTTTTACAGATGAGGAAACTGAGGCAAATAGGATCAAGTGATTTGCTCAGATTGGCACAGCTAATAAGTGTCTGAGGCCAAATTTGAACTCAGAAAAATGAGTCTTCCCGACTCCAAGCCCAGCACTTTACTTATTATTTTACCTAGCGGTCCAGTATTACAGATGAGGAACATGAAGCCCAGAGATGTCATGACTTGCCCTGGATCACTCAGCAAGTAAGTGAATGAGGCAAGATTCCAACCAGATCTTCCTGACTCCAAGTTCACTCCATTATTGACTCTATCAATATCCCCCTACTGGACCATAAGCCCCCTGTAATGGAGACAGAGTCTTGTTTCATTTTAGTATCCTTGGTATTCACTGTCATGCCTTATGCTGTAGAGTCACTTGACAAATGTTAATTGAACATAAGCCTCTTTTTCCTCTTTTTAAAAAGAAATGTTTATTAAATGTAAGTCAAGATCAGGTCAGGTTTGGCTCCTTTCTGTGAAATTTCCTACCCATGAAATGTCTGTCCCATGGCTTCTACTTGGTGGCAGTCTTGGCCCCTGTATTTTCCTGGAGTTCCATTTCAGTTTCTCTGAATAGCCCAGTCCTTTAGGGTAATATTTAGGACAGCGGTTCTTAATCTAGGGTCCACCGAGGTCCCCAAAGTATCTATGATTGTAAAAAAAACCGCTAAATTACTGTACTTCAATATAATCAGTTTCCCTGCTTAGGAAGTATGCCTTTTATTTTTTTGCATTTAAAAACAGTCTGAGAGGAGCATTTAGGCGGCACAGTAGATAGAGCATCGAGCCTGGAGTTGGGAAGATCTGGATTCAAATATGACCTTAGACATTCCCTAGCTGTATGACCCGGGACAAGTCACCCAACTCTTTTTGCCTAGCCTTTGCCCTTCTGCATTGGAATTGTTACTGAGAAAGAATTTCATTTTCCATCTAATGAAAGTAGGAAAGTGTGCTTTATCATACGCTCTCTGAAATAAAGCTTGTTCAAATATTATTATAAGTATTTAGATCCTGGTTTCTATTTTGTGATTTAAAATGATTTTGCATTATTAAAGTCATGGTGTATAGTCTTTCTAGTTCTACATCATCCACTTGGCATGATGATATAAGGATTCAAATTTTTTCCTGAATTCTTCACATTCATTATTTCTTATGATATAACATTTATATGTACCCTACAATATGTTCAGCCCTTCTTTAGCTAACAGACATCCATGTTGTTTTCAGTTTTTGTTACCACATAAAATGTTGCCATGAATATTTTGGAACTAATAAGGATGTTTTCTCTTACTATGAAACCTTTGGACTTATGGTATTAAGTACTTAATTCAGAATTTTAAGTAACTCCAAGTAGCAGCTTAAAGAGAATAAACAATTAAAAAACTTCTCCCATGATTCCAAATGGGTTTCCAGAATGGTTGGACCAATTCACTAGTCTACAGCAAGCACATTCATATTCATCTCTTCCCACAATCTCTCTGTCACTATTTCTTGTCTTTTACAATCTTTGCCAATTTGATGGATGTGAGATAAAACCTTGGAATTGTTGAAAGGAAACAAGCATTTTTTAAGTACTTACTACTGTGTTATGTTACTATATTAAATGCTATACAACGATTACCTCCTTTGATCCTCACAACAACTCTGGGAGATAGATAGTAGATATTATTATCCCTGTTTTACAGCTGAGGAAACTGAGACAAATAGGTTAATTGTCCTACTTAGGAAGTATCTAGGGTGAAATGTGAGCTTGAATCTTCCTGACTCTATGCCCAGTGTCTATTGTGCCAACTCATCACCTCATTATTCTTATTGGCAGTTTAAAATATTATTTTGCATATGGGGATCTCTTTTAAAGTTATCAAACATCACTGTAAGTTCTGTGGCTACAGTGTATCCTTCTCTGATCTGTCTCAACCTCTAAAGATTTCTTTCTGGGTCTTTTGATTCTCTCAAGACCAAATAGCCAACATTTCTTCTGTTGAGGCTTTTAGGATAAACTAAATTTTAAAAAAGAACTTAACACAGTAAGGCCCAACTTTGACAAATGTTTCTTTCTGTTTTACTATTTACCCCAATTTACCAGATGAACAAATAGGAACTGTGAGAGCAGACTCTCTCTCCTTTTTTTTCCAGGGTGTTACCCACAACATGACAATCTCTCCCACTAACTCAGAACAGAAGAGTACACACTATGCCATCCCTGGATGATCATTTTTGAATGTGTTTGTGTTTAATTTTGTGAAACAGAACCCAAAAAGATTGGGCAAGACTTGTGTATCTGCCCATGGGCATGTTTCAAAATAACTTGGAGGGTTTCATTAATCATTTTATTTCTGGCTAAATGAAAACCATTCAATTGCTGTAATCTCGAGGCATTTTCCCCCTTACTAGTAAAAGGAAGCTATAGTAGAGATTCTCTCTCATTCACATTACTGTGCTACCTTTTATGTTTATTATGTCCAAGTTATTGAATTACATATGCAAGATAGAAATGTGACATTTTTCCTTTAAATGCTTTTCTGCAGTAGAGCCTCTTTTTCCTGTAAGGGAATCTCATTTCATGAGACGGGGTCAGAGTCTAGGACAAACCACATTAAGGATTGTTTGGTTACGGTTTTTCTAACACTTTAATGAGCAAATGTCATAACTGACTATTATGTATAGGTTTCAAGAGAACATTTCCTGATTATTTCTAATTCCCTATATATGCTACACACACCAGAGAACGAGTTCCATTTGACATTTTTGACATGATGGGAAGCCACATTTCTGGAGATATTTAAAACTAGACTGCTCCTACCAAAGGTACTACCAGGAACCATTTTACAAAAGCTCCTAAGAGAGTGGGCAAGATAACCCAAAAGACTTGTATTTCTATGAATTGAATTTCTGTGGGTCTGGGATGAGATGGAACTTTTATTTTTCTATTTCATGATCATGGAACATAGCAATGCCTTGGAAGAGTTAAAATCTAAGTATAGATATGAGATATGTAGGACTTGGCCTTGCCATCTGTCAAAGAAGCAAGTTCCATAGGGATTTGGGGTTGGGATTGTGGGTAGTGTTGATGCCCAACACTCTTTTGACTAAAAAGAGAAGCACTTTATCTGAAAAGATTACCCCCTTCAGGAATTGCTTCTTCCCTATTCTACAATTTTTAATAATCAACCTACCACACCATGACAGAATCACAGAGCCATACTTCTCTCACAGCATTGACATCAAGTCCTATAATTCCTAATAACACCATTACATGGGCTAAACATCAAGTATCCTGTTTCAAACAAGATCTTCCAGGTGGCAGCTGCCTGGTGGGTAAAGTTTAGAAGACTAGCCAGAACCACTAAATTTGGAGTCACCAGATTGCCCGGGAGTCCTTACCTCCCAAGTTGTCCCTCCATCACCCCTTTCTGGAATTTCCTGGAGGTGAGGAGAGGATTTAAATATCCTTCCATGGTTGTTACCTTTTAAACTCAGCTTTTGGGGCAGGATGGTAGAGTGAAGAGTGTTGGATTTCAAGTCAAAAGGTATACACTGGCTCATCTACTCACTACTTATGTGATCTTGGGCAAGTTATCTTTAAGGGGATTCATATTGAACTGCTTGCCAGCTCTGGGAGTGAGGGGGGAAGGAGGGAAGGACACAATTTGGTATCTTATAACTTCAGAAGACTTATGTGGAAATTTGTTATTACATTTATTTTTGTAATAATAATAATTAAATAAAATGAGCAAATTGAACTAGATGTCCTCTGAGGTTTTGGGGTTTTATTTGTTTGTTTGTTTGTTTGTTTTTACCTTTTCCATTAGATACAGTTTAATTCATTGAAAAGCCCAGCAATGGGGGCAGCTGGGTAGCTCAGTGGATTGAGAGCCAGTCCTAGAGACAGGAGGTTCTAGGTTCAAATCTGGCCTCAGACACTTCCCAGTTGTGTGACCCTGGGCAAGTCACTTGACCCCCATTGCCTAGCCCTTCCCACTCTTCTGCCTTGGAGCCAATACACAGTAATGACTCTAAGACGGAAGGAAAGGGTTTAAAAAAGAAAAGAAAAGAAAAGCACATCAGTGAAAAGGATCCTTGGGAGGGTACTTTTTAAACCATGTAAAATGATACCACAAAGCAGGGATGTGATAAACAAGACAAAATACAAATAATATGGCTAGACCTCCGTAGCATCATAACCAAAGTACAGGAAAAGAGCATCTGTTTTGATTGTTTGGTCAACTGAGACAGCCTTCCAGTGTAAATTCTGGTAAAGTGGTACTAAAGCCTTGGTTTTCTCCTCATGTATATCTTGGGTAGCATTTTTTTCCACAAAAAAAGGTCCCAACTTTAAAAATGTGACGTTCTAACATACCATTGGAAGGAGAACACTTCTGTTTTTTTTCCCATGCTAGGAAAATGTACGATTTTGTGGTCACTTCACCAGTGTCACCTCCCTATCCCTTTTTTCTTGAAGTAATTAGTTTGAGAGTCATGTGAGAATGGAGCTACCCATCCCTAAGTGACTGGATTTTGTGAAAAGTTTTATGAATCCTTGAGAGAATAATAGGCTCTTTTACCCTTGGGTTCTTGGCTTTCTCAGTTGGACAGCAAAGGTTTCATTTCCTTTACTAATTTATTTTTCCTTTCAGTAATAGTGAGCCTTATCCCACTGTGTTCCTTCCTCCCCTCCCTGCTTCATTAACTAATAACAAATGGATACGACATTCTTAGAAAAGTTCAAAAGAATATAAGATAAAATATGAGATTATCTGTTGAGACAAAATGTTAAAACTAAGCAACTAGTGGCCTCCGCAACCTTTAGGACTTATATAATTAATGACATCCATTACACAGTCACCCTCTCGCACTTTTTTGTTTCAAATTGCATTTACTAATTGCACACATACATCCTGATATTTTGAAGGCACAAGAATTAGAGGTCGCCTAATACAATCCCCTCACTTTTTAGATGAGTCAACTGAGGCACAGAACAGTTAAGTGATTTGTCCAAAGTTTATGTGAGTGTTAAGAATGAAAGGTAGGGTTCAAGTGATTCCAAATCCAGTTTTATTTCCACTAAACCACGCTTCCCTCAGTTGCACTTGAACTTGTATTGTTGCTTACCTTTTTATGCATGTATTTCTTATCTTTACTCTCCAATTTTTTGGAGTTCCAAATTCTCTCCCTCCCTTTCATTGAGGGGGAAAGCCTTTGATATAAGTTATATATGTGTAGTCATGCAAAACGTATTTCCATATTAGTCATATCCTGGAAGAAAACACAGACCTGCTGAGAATAGCTGTCATTTATAGTTGATCATCATATAATATTGCTGTGACTGTGTACACTGTTCTCTTGTTTCTGCTCACTTTTCTCTGCATCAGTTCATGGAAGTCTTTCCCAATTTTTCTGAACTCAGCCTGTTCGTCACTTCTTGTATCACAATAGTACTCCATCACCATCATATAGCACAACTTGTTCAACTATTCCCCAATGGATGGACGTGCCTTCAATTTCCAATTCTGTGCCACCAGATAAAGAGCAGCTGTAAATGTGTTTGTACACATATTTAAACAAAATCTCTTTGGGATTCAGACCTAATGGTGGTATTGCTGGATTAAAGAGTATGCACAGATTTATAGCCCTTTGGGCATAGTTCCAAATTTGCTCTGGTTGGGTCAGTTTACAGTGAATTTGTGCCTCAATTTTCCCATTTGCCCTCCAACATTTTTATCACTTTCCTTTGCTGTCATATTGGCCGATGTGATGGGTATGAGGTGATACCTTAGAGTTGTTTTAATTGACATTTCTCTAATCGATAATGTTTAGAGCATTTTGTCACATAACTATAAATAGCTTTGATTTCTTCATCTGAAAACTTCCTGTTCATTTACTGTGACCATTAATCAATTGGGGAATGACGTGTGTTCTTAAAACTTTGACTCTGTTCTCTATATATTTGAGAAGTGCGGTCTTTATCTGAGGAACTCACTGTAAAAATTGGATGTCTTTCTTTGCCGTAAATATTCTTAAGGAAGCCCATCTGAGCCTCGCAGTTCCCCTCTGAAATGGGTGTGGCGATTTTTATTAGAGTTTGGAGGAGAAGGAAACTAAATCTCAGAAAATGTCCGTCGCCACCTAGATTAGAACCAAAGTCTCCGCAATGATCGCTCGTGTACTTTCTTCCGCACTGGTCATCTCAGCAGAACTCCTGACGGAGGCTCCATACAAAACTGACCGAGAATTCTGGCTTTGCATCTGCGGCTGCTCCGGTCCCCAAATGAGTTAACTGTAGGTTTAAATGAAAACATACTCGTTTCTTTACTCTCCAAGAGCATTTGTAACCACCACCAACCACCACAATGAAAAACCCACAGGAAGAAACTTCAAATATGGCTGTGTTGTGGCTCTGTGAGTGGTTTCAGTTTCTTGGATATTTATTAGATTCACTTAAAAGGCATTCATTGTCCTGAGGCATTTGAGGATGCCACTGAAACCCTGTGAACCAAAGTCTCCATTCAAAAAGAATCTAGTATTTCCTAGATTACTAAAAGGAAAAAAAAGAAGAAAACATTAATTAAAAAGCTCTAACCATTTCATAGGAATCATTTTGGAAACTAAGCTCTTTCCATACAGACACAGATATTTCCTAGCTAAGTGACCCTGGGCAAGTCACTTTTCCTAGCCCTTGTCCTGCTATCTTCTTATTGCTAAGATACAAAGTAAGGGTTTTAAAAGAAACTAGTTTGACATCTGCATAGTGAGTGTATCTGAGAGGAGGAAAAAAGCAGAGATCCATTGAAACTTTTATGTATCTATGCTTGTAACTCTAACTTGAGAGATTATAGTACATCGCCAGGAGGAGGCAGAACATGGCACTTTGAAGTACATGTACATTTCACATATTTTAGAATCCAGGGTTTTTTTTTTAATAGAGTATGATTTAATCCATGGACCATGAAGTTTTTAAAAGATAGATATGTGTGGTATAGTAGATAGATGTATTCAATCATGTCAGACTCTGTAAGCCCAGTTGGAGTTTTCTTGGCAAAGATAATGGAGTAGCTTGCCATTTCCTTCTCCCAGCCCATTTTACAGATGAGGAAACTGAGGCAAATGGGGTATTAAGTGGTTTGCCCAGGATAACATAGCTAGTAAGTGTCTGAGGCCAGATTTAAACTCATGAAGATGACTCTAGGCCCAGCACTCTATCCACTGCACTACCTTGCTACCCTTATAGTGGATAGATAACTGGCCTCAAAGCTAGGAAGATTTGGTCTAGATTCAAATCTTGCCTCTGGAACACTGGGCAAGTCACTTATTTATTTCCTTATTCAAGGCACTTCTCTATGATTATAAGTTGCAAAGAATGTGCCACCATGCACAATTAGTGTTCGTTTCCTCACTTGTGAGTCCCCTATGTTCATTTCCAGTGCCTCGGTGTGGTTCAGGGGAAAAGCCTTAGATTTGGTGTAAAGCCATCCAGGTTCAGATCCTGTCTCTCTGCGTTTCTACCTGTGTTTCCTTTGGAAAGTCGTTTAACCTTCCCTGGTTCTCACTTTCCTCATCGGCAAATTGCAGAGTGTAGGCTGGGTTTCCTATGAAGCCCTTTCTAGCTTTAAATCTATGTTCAGAAGGTATATTTTGATATATATGCTAATTTGGGGAAAACAGAGTATTTACTTCTCTGGGAGCCTTTTAAGTCCTTGTCAGTGGATTATTAGAAAGCGAGGTTTGGCCAGGGCGAATTGTCATTGGTTCATGAATTTCTAATCACTGGAAATGTCCCACCTCTATAGAATGCTGCTGACCCATAGAAACTTCTGAACACAAAATCTCCCACAACCCACTCTGATTCTGCATTAGGGAGACACAAAGAAACAAAGGAAGTTGATGGGAGCTTGGAGGAAAGGACGAACTTCCTCCAAAGCCCATCTAGTTGGGTTTAAGATAGTATGACTATCAACCTCTTGCCCTAGCTCGACTTTCTAGTTTGATGGTTGAGCAACAAATGTTAAAGTTTTCATTCATTCATATATTCCTATTCAAATCTGTCATCACTCCTCAAGGTGGAAGTGTAGGTCCATTGCACACCAAAAACTGCCCTGGGTTTACCGTTTCTGCTTTTCTAAGGTTTTAGCATTTTATCTTCTTCATGGATCAAAATTAAACTTGGCAGCTAATTTCTTCCAGTATACTTTGAATTAGTTATCATTAAATGGCTAGAGCCTGACCTGGTTTTCATAGTCACTATATTGTTGTTCTTTTATTCAGTTGCTCAGTCAGCAGGGAGGGATGGGAAGGTGGAGGGGAGGGTTAGGTGACTTGCCCAGAGTCATACAGTCTGTGTGTGAGGCCGGATTTGAACTCGAGTCTTCCCAATTCTAGACCTGGAACCCTGTCCACTGTGTCTGCCCAAAGTTGCCCAAACAATAAGTGGCAGAGCTAGGGTTGAACTGAGTCATTCTGACCTCTCATCTCTGTCTGCTCTAAAATGGCCTGGAACCCAGCTAGCCCAGGCAACAAACATAAAGGAATAATGACAACTTTGACTCAGTCAGTCAACAACCAGTTATGTGTATATGAATGTGTGTGTTTTAATTAACTACCAAAGAGATGATTACCAAAATAATTACTAAACAATCATAACCACCACCAGACCCATTGTAGTCAGCCACACAAGGCCCATAAAGATGGGGAAACAGTCACAGGCTTTTCCATCCAGTCTTCCCTGTTTATCCTTCACTATATTTGTCTGAGATAATAGTAGGTATAGGGCAGGTTAGGGCTAACCATGAATCCAGACTGAGCCAAGACCAAACTCCTACCCGGATTGGCAGAGGTTGTATTCTTGTCTCTGATTCTATCTGTCCCTCCCTCTTACCTATCTGTCTGTCTGTCTGTCTGTCTGTCTGTCTGACTGTGTGTGTGTGTGTGTGTGTGTGTGTGTGTCTCCCTCCCTCCATCCCTCTCCAAGAGGATTCCTCAAGGGATTTGGCAGCGCCATTTGATATGTTTAGGAAACCTGGTTCACTTTTTATTGTATTACTTGATTGTCAAGTTCTACGTGAGTGTGAATGATTCTGCCAGGCTCTCTCTGTGTCCCTTAAACAACTGGCAGGAGCCAAAATGTCATGAAAAGGCTCCTGGAAATCTCCCAGAGTCGAGGCATGTTTGCTCTGTTTTTTCTGACATCCAGGAAATGGTGCGCACTTTCTTCGACTTTTCTCCCGTTCCTAATCGGCTCTTTCCGCCATTGCCTTTCAAGTTGGGCTTAAACAAGCTCCCGGTGTTTGCCTTTGTTTTTTACCAGTTGTGCAAACTGTTCTACAATTAAAATAAGCAAAGCCAGGGTTGTCTGGGGTATGAATTTTGAACAAATAAATACATGCTCTGCGGATTAAAATCAGACACAATAGAGGGAGCCATCAACTTGGCTTTAATCATAGTCAATTCTGTTACATGGCAGGAAGTCTCCTTAGCTTGGGGTTTCAAAAAGAGGACATTCAGAATTGGAATTTCAACTCCGCCTCTGATTGCTGAATGAATGAGAAATGATATTAGCCTATTGGTCCACAGACCACTGCCTTCTGGGCACAATGAACCTGCCCTTCATGTCAGCTGTGACGCCTTTGAAAAGGAGCCGTAAACAATTAGTGCTTGTAGTTCCATCCTCTGGCCTTAGCTTCAAGTTCTGTCTTTTCTTCCTTGAGTGAGAGCCCAGAATCACAGAATTTCAGAATTGGGGAATTACTTAAGTAGTGATGTAGACCAAGCCATAGCCGGGGAAAACACCTCTGAGTTGGTACATTTCAGATCCCTGTCCTCACTCAGGTCCTCACAAGTAAGAACTCATCAGAGAGCTTGTTGCTTTCTTATGGCTCTTCATTTCTTCCCCTTGCTTCCATCCTTGCCCCCAAAGTCAACGCCCACTTCATTGCTAACCAAGTGTTGCCTCAATTTCCCCTTTCATTTATGTGAACTGAGATGATGTCTTTCATGGAGGCCATTACAGTCTAGATCTGAGAGACCCCCTTCCTTCCTCCTTCCTTGGGCTTGTTGTTCTTTTGTCTGGTACTGGCTATATCACCTATGACTCTTCAAAAGCAAATACAGGTAGGGGCAGAACCTTTGTTTTCTCTGATTTTATTTACCAAAGGGTGCTGCCTACCCTTTGTATCCTTGGGTAAACATTGAATGCTGTACCCTGTCAAGGTCTGAGGATTAGTAACAGAATCTCCAGGGACTGGCCTGGCTTTCAGTGACTGCTCTGCTGGGCTGTGCCCAGATTTGGCCCTGTGCCTTTGACTTCCCTGGAGAAATCACTGCTCCTGGATTGGCTGGTTCACTTCTGCCTCCCCTGGAGACTTTGGTTTAGGGCTCCAGGGTGGAACCTCCTTTCTTTTAACTCATTAAAAAGAAACTGAAGTCTTTTATTTCTCAAACCCTTGAAAACAAGCTGGATGGTTTTACTTGGGTGTTAGTGGAGAAAGTTATGCCAATTCTGTTTATTTCTTTAGCAGTTCAGGGGTAGCCTGGACATAGACATCAGGTTGAAAGTTAAATGTCATGCCGTATAGCAGATGGGTTGTGCCATCAAACACTGACATTTTGCTCGGGTGCCAGACCAAGTCATGCTATCTTAAGTTAGTTTACAGAGATAGCTTAAGTAGCTATTAGAAGTAGCTCGGTGGCTTAATGGATTGAGAGTTGTTCCTAGAGACTGGAGGTCTTAGATTCAAATTTGGATTCAGATACTTCCCGGCTGTGTGACCTTGGGCAAGTCACTTAACCTCATTTGCTAAGCCCTTGCCACTCTTCTGTCTTAGAATCGATACTAAGATAGAAAGGTAAGGGTTAAAAAAAATCTTCCAAAAAGATATATGAAAGCATACTTTTCTCCCTTCTTTGCAGAAACTGCATGTAGTATCAAACTTAGCTAACACAGTAGTTCTACTAACTGTTTCCCCCCTTTTTTTCCATCCTTTTTTTTTTAGGGATGGCCCTGGAGAGGGGACTAGGCAGAGGGAAATAGAGGTGACACAAAAACAAAAGCTATCAATATATTTTCTAAAGGCTATCCCTGATATGTGGGTGATTGTGTTTATCTCCAGGGGCTTAGAAGTTTCAAGTTCTGTTTTCCATTATGATAATCTCTCTCTCTCTCTCTCTCTCTCTCTCTCTCTCTCTCTCTCTCTCTCTCTCTCTCTCTCTCTCTCTCTCTCTCTCTCTCTCTCTCTCTCTCTCTCCCTTCCCCTCTTCCTTCTCTCTTCCCATCTTATTCTACTTCTCTTTTCCCAACTCTCCCCTTGCTACCTTCTTTCTCCTTTCCACCTTTTTCCTCTCTCCTTTTTCTAATCCGCCCCCCCCCCTTGACTCCTTACCTCTCTCTCAAAGCTCTCTCGCAACCCATGCTGTTTGCTGTCTTTTAATGTTCCCTCCTGCCAGGTAAAAGCGACTCAGGTAGGTATAGTTCTGAATTGCAAGCTGCACAATAGTACTTAGCGTTTTCCATCTTCAAAGTGTCTTCCCAGTGCAGGCTAATTAATCCTAAGGGCCCTCCCAGCATGGCAGAGCAACTCTTAGGAGGAGAGCTAAGATGGGATTTGATGGAGTCCAAGCTAGAATTCGGCTCCAGAAGCTCCTGCTTATTGGCCTGCTCCTTAAACTGCTCTAATTCTCCTGGCTATTTGCTTTTTACCTCTCACCTTACTTACCTATTTCTCTACACCCTTGCCCCTTCTCCCTTCTCTTTGCTCCCCTCTTCAGTAGTACAGCACTGCCCAAGCATCCACACAACCCCCATGGAGCTGCTTTTTAAACCAGCCATAGGAACAGGTTTATTTCCTAAACACATCAGAAAGACAGTGGTCACAGCTTGCTGTTCTGCAGACTGTCAACCACTCTGGGCTGCATGTCAAAGAAGGGTGCTATGTAAGCTGAAACGATGTTCTAATTTTTGCATTCTCCTTCCTGCTACAAGTTGAGTTAGTTAATTAGAGCCTACAGTATTTTCTAGGGAAAATGCTTTGAACAGAAGGCTGGGAAATGATGTCACTATCCTCTGCTTTAGAGATGAAAACTGCTAGGAAGAGGGGAGGAGGGGGAGGAGACAACGAGAGGATGAACTCCCAAAGGAAGGAGAAATAGAGGAAAGGGAATGATGGTGTGTGCAATGTTTTGGGGTTCTTCCCAAAGATTTAACAGTTTCCACTTCGTGCCATATTTGGCTGTATTCTGAGCAGCCCCTCTGGGGTCCCTGAAGCCATGGTCATGAAGAGAGAACTGAGGCATGCATGGTTTCCCTTGGGTAGAGGTGGGTGTGAAACCTTTCTTCGCCATTTCAAGTGCAGTAAAACCGTCTAGAAGAGCATATGGACAGAGCTCTCTGCATCCACCAAACGCCAGTTCAGAAGCCTTCAATTAGCCATCAAGTTCTCCTGACATTGCACGGTCTCTAGTCAAAAGCCAAAGTGGATTTTGACTCTCGCACTTCTGAGAAGCGTGCTAGGAATGATCAGAGCCCAATTGTCCTAAATTATGGATTTGGGATTTTGTTCTAATTAATAAAGTCCAGATTTGTGATATAACTGCCGGGGATTGGCTGAAACCCAACTACAATGTGTTTGGGACTGCCCCACCCCCCACCCCTCTGGTGTCCTTCTGTCAATGTGTTAATTGATTTCATTTTGATTTGAAGTTCTTTGAATGTGTGTTGTTTAGGTACCTTTTCTCTGAAGCTTGAAGGGAGGGGGTGGGGGGGGGGCATTTGCTTCGTTCTCTGTCTCTGCTTCTGAGCCACGTTAGCTTTAAAACCTGAAAGTCTTTTACCATGATGACCCTAAACTCCAGGTCGCTTGTTCATACAAAATGAGCTAATGCCTTCAGAGGCGTTTGTTGGGCACCAATTGTTTTAGCAGATAAAGCAGATGATTTCTGAGTTGTTTCCAGCCCTCCTCTCCCAACTCCTTTGGTGTGATTTTCTTTGAGCCAAGTTCTTTAGACCCTTCAATGTTGGGGACTAACCAGTTTCTGCTGAGCTTTAAACACAAAAGGAAATTTAGGGGCTGGTAAGTGGCTCAATAGACAGAGAGTCGGGCCTAGAGAAGGAAGATCCTGGGTTCAAATTTGGCCTCATATATTTCCTAGCTTGACCCTGGGCAAGTCACAACCCGCAGTGCCGATCCCTTACTGGTTTTGTTTTTGTTTTTGTCTTAGATCTGATACTGATTCTAAGATAGAAGTTTAAAAAAAGGGGGGGAGGAATTCAGTCAGAAGGAGCCATCACATTGCTTAGCTTTGTAGAGAAGGTAATGAATTGTTTTTCATCTGATCTTCACCATACTCATTTCCTACTAACTACCTGTGGGGCCATAAAAAGTCACTTCCCTTCATTTAACTAAATGACCTCCAAGGTTTCTTCAGGTTGAATATTCCAGGATTCATCCCTCCTTACACCTATCTACAGTTCCAGTCAAGTTAAACTTGCTCCCCCAAATTCAACCCATGCCTTCCTTCCTTCCTTCTCTAGAATGTTCCCTCTCCCTCATCTTTTTTTTTTCCTGTAACCTTCAAAGCTCAGCTGAGAAGTCACCTAGATGAGGAATTAACCCTCTCTGACTAATAACCCTTCATTTTCTCATGCTCCTCCACACTTGCGTCACCAATTTCTACTAGCATTTGTCTTTGTAAAAGCTTGTCTCATGTTTCTTAAATTCTTGAACCAGTGATCATTTCCCATCTCTCCTTTCCTACTCCAGCTACTTCCTTGTGTTCTCAGGTTGACAGGATCTGTTCAGATGTCCCTTTCTTCTCCCCTGTGGAGTCATTTTCCCGAATCAACTTTATATTAGAAAACATCCCTTCATCCCCCATGTCAAGAGAGGAGAGCATCTAAGTGAAACAGTTCCTCAGTCTTTTGTTTTCACTTTATGCCTTCTAACATGGAGTGTTGAGTACAGATTTTGAACATAATACACATTAATTCTCACAGAATTCTGCCTTTAGCTAATGGGGTTGGCAGATTATTACCAAATCCCACCTTAATCTTGCCAAACCCAGAGTCAGGAGCCCATTCTTTTTTTTAACCCTTATCATCTGTCTTCGAATCAATATTGGGTTTGGGGTCCAAGACGAAAGAGTTAGTGTTACGACTAGACAAGTGACTTACTTGCCTGGAGTTACATAGTAGGGAAGTGTCTGAGGTACATTTGAATACAGGACCTCCAGTTTCTAGGCCTGGCTCTCTATCCACTGAACAATCTAGTTGACCCCAAGAGTTCATTCTTCAGCCCATCAAACAACATTCTCTTAATAAATATTTGATGAATGAATAAATTAGTTCTCTTAACTTTAATCTCCTGACTGTGATACCCTATTAACTTTCCTGGGCTAGTTAGTGTCCATTGATTCTCAGGAAGCTCAGAGATCTCAGGAAAAATTGCTGACTTCTCTCTCTTAAAATGGTGAATTAATGTTTAACATAGTTCCCTTCTTCCCCCATAAAGAAGAATGCTTACTTATTCATCCATTCATTAATTAGACTGTTTCTTTACAATAGAACTGAGCTTTTAAACTATGAATTTTCTTAAGTGATATTGCATTTCAAAGCAAATTTATACTGAAAGCAGCCTTTCCTTGTGCAATCAGAGGATTTAGAACTAGAAAGGACCTTAGAAAATGTCTAGTCAAACTTCTTATTTTACAGAAAAGTAAACTGATCCCCATGTAGTTCTAGTAAATTGCTCAAAGTCACTTGGGTAATGATAGAACTTGCATGTACTGACTCCAAATGAAGCACTCTTTTTCCTATGTCATTTTGATAGATTCCTTCACAGAAGTGTGTTGTCATTTTAATTTATTATCTCAAATTTGGAACTATTCTTATATTATCTATATGACATCTCAACTACAACACAAAGTAAAGGAAGAAATATAGTCGTGGGCCAGGAAACAAGGATAATTACTGTCAAGTTTTGTGCTCAATTAAAGACTTAAGAAAGTCCTTGTGTATTAAAGTCTAGTCCCATTCCTTAGAAGCTAGATGCCTCGGTGAATAGAGTACTAAGCTTGGAAGTCCTGAGTTCAAATTTAGTCTCAGATGTATTTTAGCTGTATGACCCTAAGCAAGTCTCTTAATCTTTGTCTTAATCCATTGGAGAAGGCCAGGACAAACTACTCCAGTATCTTTGCCAAGAAAACCCCACAGATAGTATGGTCCATGGGGTCACCAAGAGTCAGTCACAACTGAAAAGTGACAAGTCTTCCTCCATCTTTTTCCTCCTGAAATTTTAAAAAGCTGATGGATGCTTTCCCTTTCTAGATACTTTTCCTATTTACATTTTCATGACACTACTCCATCCTAGTTTTCTTCCTACCTCTTTGACCAGTCCTTTGTAGAAGCATGAGCCATATAATCTCCTTTCTACACAAGCATACATAACCCAGAGCTCTAGTCAAGACCATTTTCCTCTCTCAGTATTTTCATCACTTCATATGGATTCAAATGTTATTTCTGTGAAGATGACTCTGAAATCGAAATATCCAAATTAAATCAAAATATTTCTGCTGAACTCTAGTTACACACATCACAGTTGCTGCTAAATATCCTCATTACTTTTACTCAAGGTTCCTACTCTACATACAAAATTTTTTTTCTCATACATTCCTAATAATACAAAGTCTCACTATGTCATAATCTCCACCCAAATATTCTACCGACACGTGATACTGAAATGTCCCAAATAGCTCATTATCTCAACTCTCTAACTTCACTATTTCTGTTGGGGCACCACCAATCTTAAGCTCACCCAGGTTTCCCGTCCTGCTTAACTCTTTCCCTTTTGATCACTACTTCCCATATCTAATCAATTGCCAAACCGTGTCAATGTTATCTCCTCATCATCTCTTGAATCCATCTCCTTCCCTCTACTCCTCTAGATATATCTTAGTTTAGTCATCATTGCCTCTTAACTGGACTATTATCATAGTTTCCTGGTTGTCTCACTATGGTCTCTTCCCTCTCTCAGGGATCCATCATACAAGGCAAAATTATTTTCACTAAAGCACAGGTTTGATGACGTCCTTCCTCTCTGTCCAAGAAGTTCCACTGTTTCTGCTGTTTTTGGAAGGCAATACAAACTGTTCTGTTTGGTAAATGAGGCTGATTTCTTATTATTCCCTCATAAGTACTCTATGCTGCAGGCAAGATGAAGCACATTAATTTTTCCTTTCTTTTTCAAATGAGATATTTGTAAAGTGCTTAACACAATGCCTGGCACATAGTAGGCATTTAATTGCTTAATAATGCTTATTTTCTACCTTCCTCCCTCCCTCTCTCTTCTTTACTTCTTCCTTCCTTCCTTCCTATTTTTTCCTTTCTTCCTCCTTCCTCCTCTCCACTCCTTGCCTTCCTCTCTCCCTTCCTTCCCTTCTTCCCTGCCTCCCTTCTGTTTTTCCTTTCTTCCACTCTTTTTTATTCTTTCCTTTCTCCCTCCTTTCCTACCTTCTTTCCTTTCTTCTTTTCTTCCTTCCTTCCTACAACATTGCATCTCAGGGACTTTTTAATGTTTTGTCCTTCATATTTTTAAAGCTTTTTTTCTTATTGCTACCTATAGGAGACTCCTATCTCCCTTGAAGGCTCAGATTCAGTGTAACCTCCTTCAAGAGGTCTTTTATGATACCTGCAGCTAGTGCCCACCCCCATGCTATATGCATTCTACTAGGGCTGATCTGTGAAATTGTGGTCTCCACTAATAGAACTAGAAGTCCTTTGAGGGTAACGACTGCCTCTCTTCTGTAGTGGTGCCCATTCTGTGTGTCTATGCCAGGGGCTTCTATTTAGTAGGCACTTATTCATTCCTTAGTGATTCCTCCATTGAACCTTTTGTGATCTTTCCACTGGAGTTAGTTTCCACCTCCTTTCAATTTCTGGAAGAGACGATGGAAACCCCAAAGAGCCCACACTCACTTTGTCTTCTTTTCAAAAGCAGCAGAGATGAATTCCTGGCTTCCAGGTATTCCTTTGGGCGTGAAATGCTTGAGACCTCCCCCTTGGGGAGCTCTCTTTTCATTGTAAGAGATAACTTTGGAGATCAGTCCTTCTTTGAGCTCTCTTTATATATATATATATATATATATATATATATTTGGTTTTGTTTTGTTTTTCTTTTTTCATATATTAAATTTTATTTAATTGATTAATTAAGAAAACTTTTCCATGGTTGTGTGATTCATGTTCCCACCCTCCCCTTCTCCCACCCCACTCCTTTAGCCACTGCTCAACTCCACTGGCCAAACTGCTTTATATTTAAACATCTTTTTGTTTCCAGTTTTTCACCATTACAATCCTTTCTCCACTCCATGACTGTCCAATAGAATAGGCCAAATCATTTCAATCACTTGCTCAAAATGCTTCAGTAGCTGCCTCCCTATTTTAGCTAGGAAATATTTAAACACTCTGTTTATGTTTCTATAGCCCATCATACTCCAATTCCAGCCTACTTTTACAGGCTTATTTCTTTTTCTTTTTAATTTTATAGTATTTTATTTGATCATTTCCATGCATTATTCATTAAAGACAAAGATCATTTTCTTTTCCTCCCTCCCCCCCCCCCCCCCCGTAGCCAATGCATGATTCCACTGGGTATCACATGTGTTCTTGATTCGAACCCATTGCCATGTTGTTAGTATTTGCATTAGAGTGTTCATTTAGAGTCTCCCTTCTGTCATGTCCCCTCAGCCACTGTAGTCAGGCAGTTGCTTTTCCTCGGTGTTTCTACTCCCTCAGTTTGTCCTCTGCTTATGGATAGTGTTTTTTTTTCCTAGATCCCTGCAGATTGTTCAGGGACATTACACTGCCACTAATGGAGAAGTCCATTACGTTCGATTATACCACAGTGTGTTTGTCTCTGTGTACAATGTTCTCCTGGTTCTGCTCCTCTCGCTCTGCATCACTTCCTGGAGGTTGTTCCAGTCTCCATGGAATTCCTCCACTTTATTATTCCTTTTTGCACAATAATATTCCATCACCAACATAGACCACAATTTGTTCAGCCATTCCCCAATTGATGGGCATCCCCTCGTTTTCCAATTTTTGGCCACCACAAAGAGCGCAGCTATGAATATTTTTGTACAAGTCTTTTTGTCCATTATCTCTTTGGGGTACAGACCCAGCAGTGCTATGGCTGGATCAAAGAGTAGACATTCTTTTGTCACCCTTTGGGCGTAGTTCCAAATTGCCCTCCAGAATGGCTGGATCAGTTCACAACTCCACCAGCAATGAATTAATGTCCCTACTTTGCCACATCCCCTCCAGCATTCATTACTTTCCATAACTGTCATGTTAGCCAATCTGCTAGGTGTGAGGTGATACCTCAGAGTTGTTTTGATTTGCATCTCTCTGATTATAAGAGATTTAGAACACTTTTTCATGTGCTTATTAATAGTTTTGATTTCTTTGGTTGAGAACTGCCTGTTCATGTCTCTTGCCCATTTATCAATTAGAGAATGGCTTGATTTTTTGTACAATTGATTTAGCTCTTTATAAATTTGAGTAATTAAACCTTTGTCAGAGGTTTTTATGAAGATTGTTTCCCAATTTGTTGTTTTCCTTCTGATTTTAGTTACATTGGTTTTGTTTGTACAAAAGCCTTTTAATTTGATGTAGTCGAAATTATTTATTTTACATTTTGTGATTCTTTCTATGTCTTGCTTGGTTTTAAAGTCTTTCCCCTCCCAAAGGTCTGACATGTATACTATTCTGTGTTTACCCAATTTACTTATGGTTTCCTTCTTTATGTTTAAGTCTTTCACCCATTTTGAATTTATCTTGGCGTAGGGTGTCAGGTGTTGATCAATTCCTAATCTCTCCCACACTGTCTTCCAATTTTCCCAGCAGTTTTTATCGAATAAGTGGATTTTTGTCCCAAGACCTGGGATCTTTGGGTTTATCGTATATTGTCTGGCTGAGGTCACTTGCCCCCAGTCTATTCCACTGATCTTCCTTTCTGTCTCTTAGCCAGTACCAAATTGTTTTGATGACTGCTGCTTTGTAATATAGTTTGAGGTCTGGGACTGCTAGGCCCCCCCTCATTTGTGTTTTTTTTTTTCATTATTTCCCTGGATATCCTTGATCTTTTGTTATTCCAAATGAACTTTGTTATGGTTTTTTCGAAATCAGTAAAGAAATTTTTGGGGATTTCCATGGGTATGGCACTAAATAGATAAATTAGTTTGGGTAGGATGGTCATTTTTATTATATTGGCTCGTCCTACCCATGAGCAGTTAATGTTTTTCCAGTTGCTCAAGTCTAGTTTTAGTTGTGTGGAGAGTGTTTTGTAGTTATGTTCATATAGTTCCTGTGTTTGTCTTGGGAGGTAGATTCCTAGGTATTTTATTTTGTCTAAGGTGATTTTGAATGGGATTTCTCTTTCTAGTTCTTGCTGCTGAGCTGTGTTGGAGATATATAGAAAAGCTGATGACTTATGTGAGTTTATTTTGTATCCTGCAACTTTGCTAAAGTTGTTGATTATTTCAATTAGCTTTTTGGTTGAATCTCTAGGATTCTTTAAGTAGACCATCATGTCATCTGCAAAGAGTGATAACTTGGTCTCCTCATTGCCTATTTTGATGCCTTCAATTTCTTTTTCTTCTCTAATTGCTACTGCTAGTGTTTCTAGTACAATGTCAAATAATAGAGGTGATAATGGGCATCCTTGTTTCACTCCTGATCTTATTGGGAATGCATCTAGTTTATCCCCATTGCAGATGATATTAGCTGATGATTTTAGATATATACTGTTTATTATTTTTAGGAACAACCCTTCTATTCCTGTGCTTTCTAGTGTTTTTAATAGGAATGGGTGTTGTATTTTATCAAAGGCTTTTTCTGCGTCTATTGAGATAATCATGTGGTTCTTATTGGTTTGCTTGTTGATGTGCTCAATTATGTGGATGGTTTTCCTAATATTGAACCAGCCCTGCATCCCTGGTATAAATCCTACTTGATCATGGTGGATGACCCTTCTGATCACTTGCTGGAGTCTTTTTGCTAGTATCCTATTTAAGATTTTTGCATCTATATTCATTAGGGAGATTGGCCTATAGTTTTCTTTCTCTGTTTTTGACCTGCCTGGTTTTGGAATCAGTACCATGTTTGTGTCATAAAAGGAGTTTGGTAGAACTCCCTCTTTGCTTATTATGTCAAATAGTTTGTATAGTATTGGGATTAACTGTTCTCTGAATGTTTGATAGAATTCACTGGTGAATCCATCAGGCCCTGGGGATTTTTTCTTAGGAAGTTCTTTGATGGCCTGTTGGATTTCATTTTCTGATATGGGATTATTTAAGAATTCTATTTCCTCTTCTGTTAGTCTAGGCAGTTTGTATTTTTGTATATATTCATCCATATCACTTAAATTGGTGTATTTATTGCCATATAATTGGGCAAAGTAATTTCTAATGATTGCCTTAATTTCCTCTTCATCAGAGATGATGTCCCCCTTTTCATCTTTGATGCTGTTAATTTGAGCTCTCTTTTTCTGAGTAGAAACCGAGGTTAGGGAGATTCCCATTTTTATTTTCCCCAAATTACCTCCAGGTGATCAGGCTGTGGTGAAAGGGTGGAATATGAGTCAGAAACATTTTTTTATTGAAATAGCGCTGCATGTTTGCCAGGTAGAGAGAAAATCAAAGCCTTCTTGTCATGTCTAAGCAAGGCCCAAACAAATAAAGGCTAAAAGGCTGGCCAAAAGAAGATGGGGGTGGGAGGGAGAAGGAGAGCGCAGAGATGGGAAACTTGGCCCTACTCCTTCCAGCCCAACACAGGGCTTAGAACTTGAAGGTGAACTGTGGTGGGTTTCTGGTTTGTTTTAAGGTTTGGCACTCGGTGGGACGTAGGAATTAGCGAGTTGTGGGGAGCGCTGTTCTGGGACCGGAGAGCCCGCTTTCAATTGGACGCCCTGCATAATGAGGTCTGAAAGTCAGTGATTACAGGTCTGAACTTGGGCAGAACTGCCTCTGGATGAAGGCAGGCCTATATTTGGGCAGGAAGGCAGAGGTAAGAGGTAAACAAAGTTGGAAGTAAACAGGAGACTCTGTGAGAAATCTGGCGAATAAATGTGCTTATTGTTTCTCTCAGAGTGACGGGATGGAGCACTGCCAGGGATAGGCCTGTGTCAAGGCAACTGGGTGAACTTGGGTAAGAAAAAAATAAGATGAAATGAAAATGTACCGAAGATCACGTTTGCAGACTGCCAAAGCTCAGGGTTAAGAACAACAGCAGCCAGAAGGAGGGATCACCCTGCTCGGAAGAGTCGATGCCAGCCGCGTGACTCTGGCCAGGCTCCGGAGCCCCCTCTGGGCAGGGAAGGCCTTTCCCCACTTCTCTGCACTGTGGGGATGAGCTGGGAGCGGGGCTTGCTTCATGGGAGAGGGTTGGAGACAGGTCAGCAAAGTCAAAGGCTCCAAAAAGAGGAAGGCGTGACGATGCCTCGATGTGGTTTCCTTTTCTCGCCAAGCCCATGTCAAAAGGCTTTCCCCAGAGTCGGGGCTTTTGTCTGGGGGGATTTGATTGATTTATGGGAGACAATGGTGTGTTGGGTGCTGGGGCAGGGCAGAGACGGGGGACACGGAGCAGCCGAGCCAGGAGCGCACCACTGCTGAATCAGGGCTGTTGCTGAGCAGATGGAGGGATCAGGGGGAGAAACAAAGCTTAAGCTGTTCACAGCACATCTATTGAAAAGGATAACGGATGAGGAGTCAGGGCCAGCCAGGCTGGAGGGAGGACTTCCTGAAAGCAGAGCGGGAACATATCCGCCCAGTCAGGCCACTGGCTGAAGCTGCAGAATGAGCAAGGCTTAGAGGGACCCCGTGAAATGCACGTTTAGGAGAGGAGGGAGGGAAGAAGGGTCAGCGCCCATACGCTTCCCTTCAGCCCAAGATTCAAGCAGGTCCTGCTAGATCCTGACCTACGGGCTGGGGACTTCCCGTGAATTTGGCCTCTCTTTGGACCCCATCTTGCTCTAGCAGTCGGTAGAGTGCCAGACCTAGAGTCAGGAAGATCTAAGTTCAAATCCAGCCTCAGACACTTGCTAGTTGTGTGACTGAAGAAAGTCACTTAGCCCTCTTTGCCTCCATTTTCTCACCTGTAAAATGAGCTGGAGAAGGAAATGGCAAGCCCTCCGGTCTCTTTGCCAAGAAAACCACCAGTGGGGTCATGGAGAGTCAGACATGGCTGAACAGCAACAATGTCTTCAAATTATATTGGATTTACTTAGTTCTTTATACGTTGTATCCCCAGGGCCCCCCATCAAATATAAGCTACTTGAGGGCTGGAGCCTTTTCAAATTTTGTCTTTGTATTTCCAGCGCCTGGCACATACTAGGCACTCAATAAAGGATTATTGGACTGAATTAATCTACTACACGCTTGAGGAATATAAAGAATTCTCTTTGAGCATTTGTAAAGTGTCTTACACTTCTTCTACTTGGTTTGGGATGCAGATTTAGCATCAATAAAGGGTAGAGAAAATAAAATTTCAAAGGACTTTCTAACGATTAGAGTTACCACAAGATGGAATAACTTACTTCTAGGATTAGGAGGTATCCTTTCACTGGAGAGTTTTAAAAATAGTCTATGGGTTTTTTTTTTGTTTTTATCTTTCCTAGATTTTCCTCCTGTCTCCTTCCCCTTGTCTTATCCCAGAAAACCAGCCTTATTATTATTAATGATTTTCTTAAAAGAGGACAAAGAAGAAAATTCAGTAAAACTGATCAGTGCATTGAAAAAATGGCGTTGTAGGCAAAGCTTTACATTTTTATACGCCCTCTCTCCTTTCTCCAGGTTATGGATGATCATTTGATAGGGATGATTTCAAGAGGATTTTGCCTTAGGTACAGACTGGATCTGATAACACTTTTGAGGACCGTTACAAATCTGAGATCTCTTAGATTCCATGAATTATAACATAAGGATGAGCCTGCCTTTACAGAATTTGGAAGCTTGGTTGTAGAAATATGTAACATATGTGTACATGATGAGCAGCATTATGTGATCAATTTTATAAGATCATAGATCCAGAGCCTCTTATCTGATACATAAGGAAGTTTAGTTCCAGGGCAAAATGACTTGCCCAGGATCATACAAGTCCAAAGACAAGATATGAACCCAGGTAAGGACAATTCTCCTATATTTGATATTCCTAGCTACTCTCTCATCTCACTACTAACCAGGCTACCTTGCTTAGCTTCAAAGATCCTACACATTAGGCTGATTCTGACATATGTAAATATGTGCTTTAGAATTCAGAAAGGAAATAAATCAAAGGTGGCTTCATAGAGGAGGAAAAATATGAGATGAGCATTACATTGGAGTCTTTCTATGGGGGAAGCCCTATCCCTATTAGGGAATGATGATGCTTAATATAAATGATAAAAGATCAATACTTTTACAGAGTTTAGAATTGAATTCTGGTGTGATAAGTAACATAATGAGATGGTACTGGAGACTGAGAGAAATGAAAAATGACTAGAAGGTGTGATGCAGTGGAATGGTTACTAGACTTGTACTCAGAGGTCCCAGTTATTAGTTGTATAATCTTGGGCAAATAAATCACTTAACCTCTGAGAGCCTCAGTTTCCTTATCTATAGGATGGGTGGGTTACACTAGATGACCTAAGCTGTTTTCCAGTCTTAAACTGATGATCTGATGACTTAATTCTCCTGAGATCTGAAGGCAAATTACAGGCAGTGGGACTGGGAGTTAGTCGAGGGTCAGGGGTGACCATGGGCGATAAACTCTTGATTCTACTTTTAGAGTACTCCTAACTCGTCAAATTACCTTAAGAAATGAAATTTTATTTTCTAAAATAGTTTCCTTCTTCCAGAGGAAAAGAGGAAAGATGATACTGGTCCTTCCTGGCAAGGTGTTGTGAGAACAGCACTCAGAGGGGATGCCTTTGGCTGCGAAATACTTGGTTGTGGTTGGTAGATGAGGGAGCTTGGGAGAGTTTCTGTGAGAGATTGAGATATGTGGTCATGGAAAGGAGTTCAGTCCCTTTCTGTCTATAAAACGAGCTAATTAAAACCTTTCTCTTTCACTTCCCTTATAGGGACAGTGAGACTTTGAGATCCACTTTACATACTCCTTCCTATGTAATAGATACCCAAGAAACGTTGATGGTTCCCATTAGGATTTTTCAGTTTACAGGTGAGCATTTTGGATGCCAATCACTTGCCTGGGTGTGGTAGGGAGCAGGAAGAGGGGTGCAAAGTACCATCCAGTGACTTAAAATTTCAATTTCGCTGGCAAAGGATGAGAACTCGAGAAGCTGTTAAGGGGCTGGAAAACTTCCCGGAGAGGGAGGTAAAAAGAGGGTTTTCTTCTTCATAACTCAATCAGTCAGTTTCTATTGGTTACCTGCTGTTCATTAATGAGCTGGACCCCCAGGCCACATCTTAATGCTGGCATTAGGACAAGGGTTGATCTCCTCAGTGGCCTGCAGCCAACGCTGTCTAACGAGGTTGCTGGCTCCCTTTGAGGAGGCCTGCAGAGATCTTGCCAGTGTTCAATGTACTTGCAAACCCACTGTGACGTCGCATGAGGCCGTTTGTACATTTCTGCCACTCGTCTGACCTGCTGCGACAAAGAAGCCTATTGGGAAGGTTGGCGCTGCTGCCCATCCTTTTCTGGCCTGGCCAGGTCTGTGCCAGCAGAAATAGAAAGGCTGCCAGGATTTTACCATTCACATAACAGACTTGTTTAACTTCAGTAATATTCTGCAGCTGCTTGGAACCTCCTAGGATCCTCAGTGTTAAAACTTGAGCAAAACTATTATCCCTCGGTCATTATCTTACCTCATTTTTGTCTCTAAGGGCTAGGGAAAAAATTAGACTTATGGCTCAAAAGATTCTAAGAAATGTCAAGTAAAGAAACTGTACCACAGTGTGTCATGTGCAAAGGCACCTCTTGGGAGAGATAGATAGATATGTCTCTGGCTTACAATTTCCATTATTTTTGTTGTAATCCAATATTTTTTACTCTAATTTCTCCAGTTCTCTACTGGGTCAAGTCCAAGTTCAAACCTATCCCCTAGAAACCTGTTTTATAGGTGTTCTTCTTTTTATAGCTACACAAAACACACACACACACACACACACACACACACACACCTAAATAAACACAGACTAGAGCTTTTAAAAGACATATGATCGAAGCATCCACCTGAGTTTCATTTTCAGTGGTAATGAGCTAGACAGTGTGAGAAAAATAATGTTGAGAAAAATGACCCTGTTTAACTATACTTTAGTTTAGTTGTAAAGGAGAACATGTCTACAAATACACAAAAACACAAAGGAGCTATGTGTGCCTTGGATGGAGGGTGGGGGAGCCTTTTAATGAGTTTTTGTTGTTCAGTCATATTTTAGTAACGTCTTACTCTTCCTGATTCCATTTGTGCTTTTCTTGGCAAAGATACTGGTTTGCCATTTCCTTCACCAGCTCATTTTATAGAGGAGGAAAATGAGGCAAACAGAGTGAAGTGACTTGCCTAGGATCACAAAGCTAGTTAGTGTCTGAGACTGGATTTGAACTCGGGTAGATGAGTCTTCCTGATTTCAGGGATATTCTATCCATTTTGAGCATATGAAGATTAAGTTCATGTTTGGGAATTGTCTTTACAATGGCCAGACTCTTTGTACCTCTACAGGAGAGACCAAGGAAAGTACAGAGAAGCAGAATACAATGGGGGGGAGTCCCTACCCAATTACAAATATATTTCCTCTTATAATGTACAATAAGAGGCAGACTTGTACCTAATAATGCAATTTGTACCAGCTTCTAACTCCTACTCAGTTTGGACTCAGTGATGCAGGATAAAAGCTCATAATTTTCCTAAACACTTTTCAGACAGTGAAGTAGGTGAACATCATTCCTAGAAGGATTGAAAGAGGTGAGTAATACTCAGGAATTGTGGGTGGATCTCACCATCCATTCACTGCTGAAAATACCTAGAGATCAAAAGCATACTCCAGTGATGTACATACACTTTCACTCCCAAAGGCAGCCAGGACTGAGGTTGATAAGCTAGAAGAGTTTGGAAGAGGTAGATAAACTGGAAGTCATGTTACTATCTGATGGTTTCTCAAAGGGCATGGGGACAGTGTCAGTAAACAAGGGTCTATTAATTACTTACTGGGCACTAAAAACTGTCCTAAGCCCTGAGAATATAAAGAAAGACAAAATAATCACAATAATGATAATGTTGTCTGTTATTTATTTTCAAAGAGGACCAATGACATCATGGGGTGATTTCTTGACTCTCACATGAATTGGATTTAAGAGAGTCAGAGTTACAAAGTCATTGTCTTCACTCTTTCTTCAAGAGACATCCAAGTCCAGTGGCAAGACAGAAGTCAGGAAGACTGGTGATGGTTTGGGGTAAAATGGATGACCTTGATGTCTTTAATGTCTGATCAAGCTCTGAGCTTGGGGTAGTCATCCCCCTAACTCATTGATGGGGTTGAGGCTCATGGGTTACCTTCAGTCTGGTTTAGCCTGTCTGCCAAAATAGTTTTACCAGAGTGTGACCAACACATGTGCTCTAGCTTCTTGGAGCCACAGGTGAGAGTTGGCTGAAAGGTGTACCCCAAAGGTGGATGAGCAACCCTCAAAAGGGCTCAGAAAGCCATCACACCAAAGGTGCTGGTCCTCCCTGCACATCCCATATACCATAAATAACAACAACAACAATAATAATAACGGGAAGATGGTGCACCAAAGACACTAATTTTGTTCATCTCTTACTACTGGGAAGTTAAAGTACCAGGGTTGTCAAGATTTGGTGCTGGATGCAGCTCAACTTACCTATGCCTTTCTCTTGCTTAATACAATCCAGAATGTTAATACTTTTGTTGTAGAATTCAGTTTTCTGGGCTGTTTTGTTTTGAGTTTATTTGGGGGGGTGGAATTTGTATCTAAGTAAGGCCCCACTTTCTCACTATCATCTAACCATCTTAAGGGAATAATGAGGACCTGTTACATTTAGAAGCAACAGAATGGCATTGATTACAAGTTCAATTTATTTATTTTTGTGTCCTATGATCAGAATAGGGATGCCTCAAAGGAAGAGACATTGTAACACCAGAGGGAAAAGGGAGAGAGTGAAGAAGTAGGGGAAGTTAATCAACAGAATATTCCTGCTTTTCTCTGTAGAGGCAGAGGGGTTAGTTATTTCTTTGTTTGTTTTTACTGTTGGCTGACTCAACTGAATGATGCTATGGGGCCAACTCAAGTCTTTGGCAGGATGGTCCAATAGAATGGTATTTAGCATGTCCCTGTAATGGATACCATTGATTGGGTTGCTGCCTGTATAACTTTCCCTAGCAAAAAAAAAATCCCTTCCCTTTCAGGGTTCAGAGTAAGCACAAATTGTCTTTGGCATGATTGAAAAGGAAAAAAAATGAATGAAGGCAGGGATGCCAGTAACCTTCTCCATATCCCCTGTCATTGAGTCCTGCTGAATTGTCTTCAGTGGTCTGTCTATGTAGTCAAGACCTGGATTGGGGTCTTAGCTCTTCTACTGACTAGTAATTCAACTGTAGGCAAGTCATCTAAATTTCCCAAGTTCTCATTTTCTTAAGTATAAAATGGGATACATTTTGTTCTAAGAGTCTATACTGGGGTAACTAGATGTCTCTGTGAATTTAAAGCCAGGCTGGGATATAGGAGGTCCTGGCTTCAAATCTAGCCTCAAATACTTCCTTGCTGTGTGACTTTGGGCAAGTTACTTAAGCCCTACTGCCTAGCCCTTACCACTCTTGTGTGTTGGAACCAATATGAAGTATTGATTCTGAGATGGAAGGTAAGGGTTAAAAAGGGAATAACAGAGTGTAAGCGCCAGCACTTTCTAATTGTATAAACATGGCTGATCATTGGACCACTTAAACTCTAGATTTCATTTTCTTTCTCTGTAAAATGGGAATTGTGATCACCTGAGTATGGTAAAATTAGATAATTTATGTAAAGCACGTAACAAACTTTAACGTTCTAAGTAATACTGAGACAATGATGATAATGGTATGTATGTAGGCCTCTCCCCTCTTTAACACGGTCTAATTTATGAATACCCTAAAGTGCTCATCCTAAATATCTTGTTAGGAGAGAATTCAAGGGAAGGTCCCCCTTGTTTCCTCACCATTCTTAGTTGATGCACCATACAGAGAAAACTCTAAATCATGCTATGCACATGTCCTGCCATATGTGACTCGCTGAGAGCAAAGCAGCACAGCCAAAGGTTTTCTTTTTGATCCAGGGTTAAGCTCATTCATGGCAGAGGCCAGTTATTTTAGTGACTACTGCTTTTGAACGAAGGTCTTGTTTAGAGCCTGGGATAATGACTGCTCCAAGAGCAAAGATTTCATCCAGGCTTCCCCAAATCTTGCTTTGTTTAGGCATGAATACTAGCTCTTCACATTTATTTAAAGGGTCATTGGAGTGAACCGAGTAGAATTAAGAGAACATTCTATGTAGCCAAAGATCTAATATTTGAGGAAGAATTTGTGTATGTTCACCTCCAGAGAATGAACTGAAAAATGGAAACACGAGAGATAGATCTGTTTGCCCAGTGATGCCTTCTATGGTATGGCAAGGGGAAAGAGGGATTGAGGTGCCTGGAAAGAACTTCTATTTGAAGAAGAAGAAGAAGAAGAAGAAGAAGAAGAAGAAGAAGAAGAAGAAGAAGAAGAAGAAGAAGAAGAAGAAGAAGAAGAAGAAGAAGAAGAAGAAGAAGAAGAAGAAGAAGAAGAAGAAGAAGAAGAAGAAGAAGAAGAAGAAGAAGAAGAAGAAGAAGAAGAAGAAGAAGAAGAAGAAGAAGAAGAAGAAGAAGAAGAAGAAGAAGAAGAAGAAGAAGAAGAAGAAGAAGAAGAAGAAGAAGAAGAAGAAGAAGAAGAAGAAGAAGAAGAGGAGGAGCAGCCATTATTTGTCAGTGAAAGCAGGGTGTTCATTCCATTTTTCAGAGCTTCTAGTCCCCTGCCCCTTGCTGTCTTATTCTTGTTTAAGTTTAGTGCTAATTCTCAACTTGAGTGGCAGCACCCAGCCTAGCACTCAATGGATTATAGTCAGTTTTTTCCCAGTGGTGAGTGAGTGTGAGGAAACTGAAAGCTTTTTCATGTTTTTTCAGAGGAAAAGGAAGGGAGGGAGGGAAAGAGGGAAGAGGGAAATAGAAGCAGCTACCATAGCTCATTCCTGAAATGGGCAGCAACTTTCATTCCAATAAAGGAAACATTGGACAAGTTCTCAGACAAGATGGCATTCAATATCTGCACCAGGCAAAGCAGATTAAAGAGAGAGGGTGGCTGGGAGATGGAATTCACAAAGCCTATATGCATCCCCTGTAAGCAAGGCAAAAAGTTCATTTAAATTGTACTGCGTTTGTATGGCGTGAAAATGCCATTTTGTCTCTCCACTTGGGTCTAAACAAAGCTGCTGGCTTAGAAAGATATATCTACTGTAGGCCCAAAAGGACTTGGTAAAAAGGGAGCGTTCCTTAGGATTCGTGATAGGAAGCCAAGTGCAAAATTCTCATTTAAGAGAAAGGTTTGTTGAATTTTATTTAGCTTTCAAAGAACCTAAAAGCAAGGGGAGAATAGCACGTTGAGGAGGTCTTTTTCTTGTCTCAGAAACCAAGCCCTGGTCAAAATATATTGAATGGCTGTTCTAGCATTTCTCAGAGAGAACTAGTGTTCCAAATAATAGCTCAGTCATTCCACAGAGACACCCAGCCTGCCTATAAGATCCAAGGCTTCTGACCTCCATGAGTGAGAAAATACAGACTGAATGTGCTTGACCTTCTCAGGGTATTTCCCTGCAAAAAGCAGTTTGGCCTCACTCCCTATTGCACATTTTTTCTTTTCCCTTTTTTATGTTTTAAAGCCGTCTTCAACTTGTCATGCATTACTCATGGAGCGCTATACTCTGGGGAGAAAAAAGTTCTCATTTAGGGTGACTGTCAAGCCCTTGGGTAAGTATGGAATAAAGATGAGGAATGTTTTAGTGGGATAAATATGGAACTATCTGGTTTCACAATTTATTATTAGGCAGTAATGCACATTAAAAATATATACATACATACATATATATGCATATATAAAACAGGTCCAGTATGTCATTCACATCTCCCCAATGCAGACCCGAATCCTTTGATTCTTTGATAGATGGTCTCTATGATTTTTTTGTACTTGCTTAAATAAAATTATCCCCCTGTGGCCAACCTTCTCATTTTGAGGCTCTACAAATTTAAATAAGCTAGTCAATGAACGGCATCATATGGATGATCAATGAATTTCTACCAACTTGCAGTCCATACTTCTACCTAGTAAGAACAGCTGGTTGATTCAGTGGATAGAGTGTCAGTCCTAGAGTCAGGAAGTCTCATCTTCCTGAATTCAAATCTGGCCTCAGATACTTACTAGCTGTGTGACCCTGGGAAAGTCACTTAACCCATATTTTCCTCATCTGTAAAATGAGCTGGAAAGGGAAATGGCAAACCACTCCAGTATCTTTGCCAAGCAAACCCCAGCTGGGGGGGGGGGTGTCACAAAGAGTCCTATGGGATGGAACAACAAAAAGAATGGGCAGAACTCACTTTAAATGGTTAAATGTATATAGCCTATAAGAATTCAGGGTCACCTCTAGGCCACGATGAGGTATTGAAGTGGATAACTATTGTGCAATGTATACTCCCCAAGAAGTCCCTGGGGCAGAGAAGTTGGGAGGAATAGGAAAGGCTAGAAAATATATAGGTTTCTGAAACAAAATGTGAAAATGTGGTTTTAAAGTGTTGGGAATAGAATGAGGTTACAAAGGTAGGGCTTGACTTTTACGATGTTTATGTTGCTGGGCCCTTTCTGGTAGGATCTGGTCCAGAGAATCAAGGAAATAAGTGAATTCTGCTCTCTCTCTTGGCCAAATTCCTCTCTTCCAGTTACTATTTTTGGGTAGCATGAGCAGTTGTTGTTCAATCATATCCAACTTTTCATGAACCATTTGAAGTTTTCTTAGCAAAGATACTGAAGTGATTTGCCATTTCCTTCTCTACCTCATTTCTCAGTTTAAGAATTGAGGCAAAAAGGGTTAAGTATTTGATAAAAACTGCTGGGAAAATTAGAAGACAGTGTGGGAGAGATTAGGTTTGGATCAACATCTCACACCCTACACCAAGATAAACTCAGAATGAGTGAATGACTTGAATATAAAGAAGGAAACTATAAGCAAATTAGGTGAACACAGAATAATATACTTGTCAGATCTTTGGGAAAGGAAGGACTTTAAAACCAAGCAAGAGCTAGGAAAAAAACCATAAAATATAAAATCAATAATTTTGATTACATCAAATTAAAAAAGGTTTTGTACAAGCAAAACCAATGCAACCAAAATTAGAAGGGAAGCAACAAACTGGGAAACAATCTTCATAACAAAAACCTCTGACAAAGGTCTAATTACTCAAATTTATAAAGAGCTAAACCAGTTGTACAAAAATCAAGCCATTCTCCAATTGATAAATGGGCAAAGGACATAAATAGGCAATTTTCAACTTAAGAAATCAAAACTATTAATAAGCACATGAAAAGTGTTCTAAATCTCTTATAATTAGAGAAATGCAAATCAAAACAACTCTGAGGTATCACCTCACACCTAGCAGATTGGCTAGCATGACAGCAATGGAAAGTAATGAATGCTGGAGTGGATGTGGCAAAGTTGGGACATTAATGCATTGCTGGTGGAGTTGTGAATTGATCCAAGCATTCTGGAGGGCAATTTGGAACTATGCCCAAAGGGCACTAAAAGACTGACCTTTGATCCAGCCATAGCACTTCTGGGCTTGTACCCCAAAGAGATAATAAGGAAAAAGACTTGTACAAGAATAGTTATAGCTGTACTCTTTGTGGTGACAAAAAATTGGAAAATGAGGGGATGTCCTTCAATTGGGGAATGGCTGAACAAATTGTGGTATCTGTTGGTGATAGAGTACTATTGTGCTCAAAGGAATAATAAACTGGAGGAATTCCATGGGAACTGGAACGACCTCCAGGAATTGATACAGAGCAAAAGGAGCAGAACCAGGAGAACATTGTACACAGAGACTGACACACTGTGGGACAATCGAATGTAATGAACTTCTCCATTAGTGGCAATGCAGTGATCCTGAACAACTTGGAGGGATCTATGAGAAAGAGCACTATCCACATTCAGAGGAAAAACTGTGGGAGTAGAAACACAGAAGAAAAACAACTGCTTGAATACATGGGGATATGGCTAGGGATGGAGACTCTAAATGAACATCCTAAGGCAAACACCAACAACATGGAAATAGGTTCTGATCAAGGACACATGTAATACCCAGTGAAATTGTGCCTTGGCTATGGGAAGGGTGGGGTGGGGGAGGGAGGGAAAGAATGATTCTTGTAACCGAGAAATAATGTTCTAAATTGACTAAATAAATTAATTAATTTTTTTAAAGAGTTAAGTGACTTGTCCAGGGGTCACATAGCTAATAAGTGTCCAAGTCCAGATTTGAATTCTGGAAGATGAGTGTTTCTGATTTCGGGCTTGGCACTCCAGCCACTTTACCACTTAGCTGCCCCAGTACAAACAGAGGGTTAGGTAAAGCATCAAAGAACACAGAAAGGTAGAAGTATTCTGATATGTTTTTCAACCCCTCAGAAATAGAAGGAGACAAAAGAACTTAAGCTGATAAATTTAAAATCAAGAAGGTCTACTGAATATGGAATTTGTCCTTTCAGAGCCCCCAGATTCTACTTTGTTGAGCAGGAGTTGACATGTAGTGGTAAGGGAATTTCCTCACCAGGAGTTCCCTATCATAATGAAATCACTAGTTTGGTCCAAATATAGATATACTTTGTCAAATAAAAGGCACTTCGATTATAATCAAATGAATAATTATCACATTTCTGGAAATTTCTGCCCTCTTCCCTACCACGTAAGCGCAATTCCCATTGTCTGCTGTGAGTCTGTATGTTGCAGTCCTTACTGATGGGGAGCCAGGACATTGATCTTTTGCAGGAGGGTTCTGGAATAGGAACTTTCCTTACTCCTAACATCAAACAATGTCAGGATGCTATTCTCTGAGAAGGAGATTTCGATGAACTCATTTGAATCATGGGACTTTTATCTTTTTCCAGAATAAGAGCAAGGTGGGGATCTCTTCACTTTAGTGGGGAGTGAGGAGAAATGAGAAGAGGGGATAAAAGCCTTGAGGTGTTTATTCAGTTGGTTCTGGATTATCATTACTGGATTTATTAGTATAGTAACAGTGAAATCAATGTGCTTTGAATTAAGAAAGTGATAGCATGGCAGATTAACTCTTTCCTCATTCCTCACCTCTACTTTATGCTACTTTCTTTTCTCTGCCAAAAAAATAAAATTGAAAATCCCATGTGCCACACAGTGAGTACTTCCCACAAGTAGCATTTGCGACTGTTATTTTTCTATCCTACCAGCCAAGAATAACAGGAATCAGCCCAAGTGATCTGAAAGCATTTCAGATTTATTAGTAACCAAACTCTTCCTGACCTCAAATCTCCTCCTCTTTGGTTCCTGCCTCTAGTTTCTTTTCTGATGCCCTGGTCAGTCTTTTTGGCAATGCTGAAACCTCTGAGGGGTGAGAAAGTCTTCAAACTGTTCAGATGGATTTGGGGCAGGGGGTCGTAGTATGAACTAAAAATGAGTTAACATTCTTGTAACATATATTTGGTGTGAAAACTTACTGACCATTCCTAGGTATGGTGTGGCTCCAGTGTGAGCCCCTGTCTATATACCCTTGGCCACCTGGAGCGTGTTTTCAATTTCAAGGCATGGTCTCATACCTGGGCAAGTTGACAGCCTATCAATTGCCATATGAGATAGTCCCTATTACCTTCATGGATCGAATATTGGCTGTAGCATCTGGGGTGATAAGAGTAGACTGGTGGTTGCCAATGGTGACTTTGCCAACAAATAAGCATCTGCCAGCTGAATAAATATTGCTGCCAGGTACTATAGAATCTCACTGTATGTGATCAACTCCAGCTTCTTGTGTGATCCAGGTTTAGAGATGGGATTGGGAGGCTGCCATTAAAGATCCACTCCAGATACTGGGCTTTGAAACCCTGCGTTTGTGATTTTTCACCATGGACTTATTTATCACTGATGGCACTATCAGCAAAGATGGTGGCTCCTCACTCATGGTGTTGGTGAAAGCCCTGAATTCTACAGGCTTCCCAAGGGAGTCACATTGGTGAGTTCTCCTTCCTCATCTCTGCCTTCTGACTTCCTTGACTCCTTTTAATTTCCAGTTAATATTTCATCTTCTACAGGAAGCCTTTCCTAATTCTTAATTCTAGTGCTTTCCCCCCTCTTTAGGATTTCCCACTAATCCTGTATATAACTTGTTTGTATATTCTTGTTTGCTTGTTGTCTCTCCTATTACAATTATTAGCTCCCAGTAGGTGGGAGATTGTCTTTAGCCTCTTGGTATCCCTAGCACAGTATCACCTAGCATATAGTTGGTGCTTAATAATTTTTTTTTGTCTGACTGATTCTCTCTGCAGCCTCCAATGTTAGACTATCAGTTCCTTGAGTACAGACCTAAGTCTAGCTATCTTTGTACTCTTCATACTTGGCACCTTGCCTTTTACCTGGAAGCCTCCTAGTAATTTCTTAAAATTGCTATTGTGCTCCAAAAATATCATTTCTTCCTCTTAAGATCCCCAGCTCCCTTCAATGCCAAGTTTAAATGTCATCCCCTACATGAGGTCTTTCCTCATCCCTCCAAGACATTAGTGCCCTCCCACCCTTTTAAACTTCCTTTTTATTTATTTTATATATTTTGCATCTTCAGTATTAATAGAATACATGCTATTTTCTCCTTATAGAAGAATGTTCTTGAGGACAAGGACTATTAATTTTCCTCTTGGTATCCCAAGGCCTATAATGCCCATGACAAAGAAGGAACTTAAATTCTTCTTGAATGAATGAATGGATGAATGAATGAATGAATGAATGAATTGCCCTGAAATCACTTGAATGCTTCCCTCTCAGACTTGGGCTTTATGTTTAAAAAGAAAGAAGTGCTAGTGAAACTTGTGCCACATCTTGAGCCATCTTGATTTAGCTATACAGTTTGGCTTGACCATCACCTCATAGTCCATTGGGACCATCATCACAGCATCTGATTCAGGGCAAAATCTTTAGCTTCTTTATTCTCCTAGCTAAAAGAAAGAAATGGGAGAAAGCTTAACTCTTTTCCACTTTCCTCTAAGTCATTCAAAGAATCTTTCTGGATTCAGAAGAATGTTCAGTCCATCCCAAACCCTAATTTTGGGGAATGGGTTATTTATTACATAGTAGCATAGAAGCCCTCGCCTCTGCCCAAAACGTCTCTCAGTGCTCTTGTCTGTAGCTTCTGCCAATATGTTTATTGGGTTTCTTCAGCACGATTACTCCAAAGAACTTTTTAAAAATCAGTGTTTTCCCAGTGCGTAAGCTCTGTTTACAAGGGTCAGAAAAAGGAAACTGGGTTGTAGGAAGGTAGAAATGATAAGATATGGGGCAGCTGGGTTGCCAGGCCTGGAGGTGGGAGGTCTTGGGTTCAAATTTGAGCTCAGATACTTTCTAACTGTGTGACCCTGGGCACACTTTACTTAACTCCCTTTGCCTGGCCCTTACTGCTCTTCTGCTTTAGAACCAAGACATAGTATTGATTCTAAGATGGAAGGTAAGGTGTTAAAAATAAATAAATGAGAAGATAGAGGAAGAGAAAGAGATTTTTTCTTTTAGAAAATAGTTAGTATTAGGCAATAATAAGAGAACAAGGATTTTTCACCCAGGGTCCTTGTCCTTGCTCCATAAAGACTTCTCTCACTACCCACCCCTGTCAAAGACAATGTAAGTAACCACTTCAAACATGGAGCAGATGGAAGTCTGAGAGTTAAACAAAAGCCTGGTCTGCAGAACAAGAAACAATTGAGTGGTACGCCTAACATTGGTGCCCAGCTGACCAGGGGCCATTGCTGCTCATTGACCTAAATAGGATAGAGCGTCAAGCTTTGGGGTATCCTAACCCAGAGCTTCTTCATTGTTCTTGCCTGCACAAGTTCAAAGCTTGAAAGCTCCATGTTTAGATTTTGTGTTTAGAGGGTGGGGAGGGATCAGGGTGTTGTAAGAGCAGGGGGATGGGGAAAGAGGCATTTTTTCAAAGTGGAACTGTCCATGTTACTAATTTTCTCTGTTAACTGTTAACTTCTGTGACTGTTTTTGCTTTGGGGGGAATGTTGGCTTTTTTTCCCTCCTCTGCTCAAAAGCTTTTCCTTTCCAGATTTGGGAAATATATTTTGGTCGTAATGGAATTTAAGTGCAGTGAATGCATTTTTTTGGTGTGTGTGGCAATGCTTGGAATTATTTTTTTTAATGTTGTGGTTCATGATTTGCTTCGTGGTTCATTTGTCCCAGCGCCGAACTAAAGCAGCTCTCGGGACAAGATATAAAGCCAGCGTCTTTTTTGATGAAATGAAATGTTAAAAGGCTAAAAATGTTATGGTTGACATTTCTGTAGTGCTTTAAGACCTACACAATGTTTTGCCTGTTATCAGGACAGTTAAATGATAAGGTAGATAGATAGAGTACCAGGCTTGGAGTCAGGAAGACCTGAGTTCTTACCAGCTGTGTGACCCTGAGCAAATCGTTTTAACTGTTTGCCTCAGTGTGCTGGAGAAGTAATGGTAAAACCACTCCATTCTTTTTGGCAAGAAAACCCCAAATGGGGTACCGAACCATTGGACAGGACTGAAACAACTCAACATTGCACACGACCATAGATCTAAGGCTGTAAGAGAGTCATCTAGTCCACCCTCCTGATCTAGCTTTTAAGATGAAGAAACTGAGCCTCACAGAGGCCAAATGATTTACCTAGAGTCACATGCAACAACATCAGTGACAAGATTGAGATACAAGTCTAACGCTACTACACACTGGGTGGCCTCTTGTATAGACCCTTAGAGCATATTCAAAATTATCTTGATCAATCTTGATCATATATATTACACTGGATGTGTGTGTGTGTGTGTGTGTGTGTGTGTGTGTGTGTGTGTGTGTAGACAGAGACAGAGGCAGAGACAGAGAGGCAGGGATAAAGACAGAGGCAGGAGAAAAGGGTTCAAAAATGTCATGATCAGTTCCCCGTTGACTCACTTTTTTGTTTCTACCTTACTCAACAGCCATCTGGGGTTGACTTTAATGAGTGAAGCAAGATTGGTTTCTCTATTTTCTTGTGGAAACTGAGAAAGGGTGCTGATTTCCCTGCCCCCACCCACAGTGTGAAGGGGAAACTATCCAAGTGGCCTTCAGGGCATAGGAGTTTGAGCCAGAGCTACAGTAGCTGGGCAAGAGGCATCTGGAGTTACACCCTCTGATGGTCTCTAGAGGAGCAGGAATGAGCCTAAGGAGAAAATTACATTTGAAACCATTTATTTTCACATATGGGAGGAAAATCACATTTGGTCTAGATTCACATAAAGAAAACAGAGATTAGAATTCTTTTTTTTTAATGAGGTTCTGGCAAGGGAGAGAAACAGGCAGATTTTGATAAAATATAGACTGCGTTGGACTATGGATTTACCCAGGCTGAAGACAACCTTTGGGGGTTTTGAGTTAGCCATTGGGAAGGGAACTGTTTGGTGTTTTGTTGTGTTTTGTTTTTGTTGGAACTGGCAGTCCCTTGGCTGCTACTAGAAGTGGCGGGGACTCTGGATAAACCCCTCCTATGACTAGAGGTGTCTTAGTGCAGCAAGGAGAATGCAGGATTAGGAGTCTGATCAGAGATGGAGAGCAATGAGGCGAAAGCTCCAGGGTCTAATGAACTGTAAGCTGACGTGAGTCCAAAGCAGTGAAAAAGGTACTCTGATCTCAGGTTCAGTGAGGACCGTAATGCTCCAAACGAGATAAATGGTGGGCCTTCTTGTGCTCTGCCCTAGTTAGACAACAGCTGGAGGCTTTCATTTAGCTTTGGGCTTCATGGTTTAGGAAAAACTGACAAATACCAAGTGAGGAGGGTATGGAAGGGTGTAGAAACTACCCCGCACAAGAACCAATTGAAGAGCAGGAATATTTAATAGGAAATGGGGGAGCTCTAAAAGGGAATGTGCTACCATCTAAATGATGTCATATGTAAGAAGGATCAGGGCTGCCTTACTTGAGCCTGGAAGATAAAACTAGAAACAATGCTTAAATTGCCTAGAGACCTATTCAGTCTAATGCATAATTAGTGATTGAGGTCTTCAGGTGGAAGTCGGGGATGTTTCAGATGGAATTGTGCATTAGACTGAATCAGTGGTCTCCAAAATAGGGGAGGGTTTGTGGCAGGGTCTCAGGAAGACTGTGGCCTGACCCCCAGAGATGTGTGATAAACCACTCAGAGGGTGGGGAAAAAGATCCAATTCCACCATCACTGCAATAGCTAACCATGGGGCTAGTCTCCAACGCAAGCACGCCTACCTTTATCCCCCTACGCTATCTCCCTTTGCTGTAGAAGACCTCAACTTTCCTCATTCCCATATGAATGTCCACTTCTCAGGGTAGTTATATCTAAAAGATCACTTCTACCCACCACAGCTGTGCAGGTATCATTGACAAAATTCTGCCCTGCCAGCCCCTTGGTGGATGCACCAGCAGTGCCTTTATGGTGGCAGGCTCTGTTTGAGGGCGAGTCCCACTTTCCTCCTTTTAATCTTGGTTGGGAAAGAATAAATCACCCAAGATGGTCAGCCATGAATGAATTATAATCTTAATTGAAGCTTCTCTCCAAGACAACCTCTCTTCTAAACTTCTCTCTGACTGCTAAGGACACCATCATTCTCCCAATCACTCAGGTTCTCGTAGCTGTGGTGCCATCTTTGATTCATTTTCCTTTGTTCCATAAGTATTCATCCGGTCAATTGCCAAACTGGGCTCCTGTACAAAGAGAGTTCACAGAACTTTAATTCTAACACAATGGCTACCCCATCAGAGTCTATTCATTACCGAATGGATTCAACATCAGTAAGCATTCAGGAATTTGCTACAGGGTCCATAATCCTTTGTATGCTGTTGTCACTTGGATAAGGTAGAGCAATGATCTAACACACACACTGTGCTTCAGACAGGAAGTGTGCCAGAGAGTGAATAGAGAGCTGACTTTGGAGTCCGGAAAATCTGAATTCCTGTCCCCGTCTATGTGCAGACTGGTGTGACTGGTCAATAAATCACTTAAGCCTTAGTGGAAGACTTTTAAGTCCTTGAAGTTGTAGAAAAGATATCAACCAGTATTTGTAGTGGGCGTTGTGTGCTTTATTACCAATGAATGAAATCACAGGTTTGACTCCTATCCTCCTTTCCTATCAGGGACACTATTTTAATTTTATTTTATTCCTGAATTACATGAAAAAACAACTTTTTAACCTTTGGGTTCTTTTTCTTAAGTTCGAATCAAATCTCACCCTCTATCCTTTCTTCTCCTCTCCCCTCCCTGAGACAGCAAGCAATCTGATATAGATATGAATTGTGTAATAGTGCAAAACATCTTTGTGTATTAGTCGTTTTGTGAAAGAGAACTCGAACAAACCAAATAAAAGTGAAGAAATAAAGTGAAATATGGTGTGTCTCAGAATGGATTCAGATTCCATCTGTTCTTTCTTTGGGAGTTAATGGCATTTATCATCATGTGTCATTGAGAATTTTCTTGGATTGCTAAGAATAGCTTAGTCATTCATAAATGTTCATCCCATAATATTGCTGTTGCTGTGTACAATGTTCTGCTGGTTCTACTCACTTCACTTTGCCTTAGTTCACGTAGAGCATTCCAAGATTTTCTTCAATCATCCTCATCATTTCTTATAGCCCAGTAGAATTTCATTACAATCATATACCACAACTTTAGCCATTCTCCTATCAGTGGGCATCCCCTCAGTTTCCAATTCTTTGCCATCAGAATAAGAGCTACTATAAATATTTTTATCTAAAATATTTTATTTGTTTGTTCGTTTTAAACAGATTCTTTCCCCTTTTTTAAAAATCCCTTTGGGATACAGACTTAGTAGTCATATTGCTGGATCAAAGGGTATGCATAGTTTTAAAGCTATCAGGGACATTTTAGAAAATAGTGTGGACATCTCCTAACTGTGTGGCCCTGAGCAAGTCATTTAACCCTAATTACCTAGCCCATACTTCTCTCCTGCCTTGGAACTGATACCTACTATCTAGTCTAAGACAGATGGTAAGGGTTTAAAGAAAGAAAGAAAATATTGCCAGGGCCTCTTCATGTTCCATGATTGGGCAAATGTATCTTCCTTCTCCAGTTCCTTTAAAAATATGCATACACAATGAGTGTCTTTAGTAGTTTTACTAGAGCATGTCTATGGATAGATCACATAGCAGTAGGTCCTTTGTCTTGAATCCCTTTCATTTCCCTTTGTTGAGGTCATTTGGAATGTTGCTGGTTCAAATCAAACAGCTTTGGATGTCAATTTTTTAGGCTGATGCTAAGGGCTAAATGAAAGGAAATGGATCTTATACCTAGTAGATGCTTAATGAGTATTTTAATTGAATTGAATTAAATTGGATTAAAGAAATGCAACATAAGGGATTTAGGTCAGCTATAAGAAGATTCCCCTGACTTTTGTGGGCTTTGCATACTGCCAACTCAGCACACAGTAAGCATCCATAAATGCCTGTTGACTGACTAGACATTTAGAGTCTGACATTTGCTGCAGAGAGAAACTGGGGGGTATTTTCTTTTAGAAACCCTTAACATTGATTCTCATATCTTTAAGATACTTAGAGTGAACACTCCTTCTTAAACAGGTTTCTGGAAATTCTTCTTTCTGACTCTATGTACAACTCTGTAATCTCAGCGTTGTGGCTGTAAGGACTTCCCTCACTAAACATTTCTTGGTTCAATTTCTCAATCGATCAGGAAACATTTATGAAATGCCTACTATGTGCTAGGCTCTGGGCTTTGTCTGGAGATGAGAGAAGAGATAGCCCTATCTCCAAGGAGATTACATGTGCTTTGGTAGACTTTCAGACAGGTGTATAACACGAGAAAACAGAGGATCGTCTTGGAAAGATTACTGGAGTCAGAAGACTTGAGTTCAAGACCCAACTCTACTACTTACCAGTTCCTATTTACGGCCTTGAGTAGGTTCATTCACTCCCCTAGGTCTTGGTTTCTCCAACTATAAATAAAGGAATTGGCTTCTGTGAGCTTCCATTTCTAATATTCTAGAATTGTATGGAACAGACCAATAAACGAGTTGGGAGATAGTCCCTAAATTTGTGTTTACTGTTTCATAATTTCACTCAATTTTTAAACATCCCTGACAGAATTTAAAGAACCGTTTCTCTGCTCTACAGCCCAAACTGATGAGAAACTGTCGTTTCCTTGGAAGCCAAGGGGATGTCCATCAATGGGGGAATGGTTGAACAAATTGGGGTACATGTTGGTGATGGAATATGATTGTGCTGTAAGAAATGATGAACAAGGTGATTTCAGGAAAAGCTGGGAAGATCTGCAGGAACTGATGCAGAGTGAAGGAAGCAGAACTGGGAGAACGCTGTACACAGCAACAGCAATATTGGGCGATGATTATCAGTGAAAACTTGGCTACTCTCAGCAGCGCACTGATCTGGGTCAGTCCTGAAAGACTTATGATGGGGGATGCCGTCCACCTCCAGAGAAAGGACAGTAGGAGTCGTCTTTCACATCAGTGTATCTTTGGTTTTATTTGAGGGTTTTGGTTATGCATGAGTGTGCTCTTACAATAGGGACCAATATGGAAGTGTGTTTTGCAGGACAATAATTTTTGAATAAGTTTGAAAAAAGAAACTGTCAATTCCTGAAGTCATATGAGGCTCCAAAGTGCTTTTCTCCTACACGTAAATCTCTATGATTTCACCATTCCAAAGTTACAGGATAGTTAGTAGTTCTAATAATACTAATAACAACATACAGTACCTAATGATGTGCCAAGTACTGTGTCAAGTGTATTTCAAATATCATGTCATTTGATTTTCACAACCCTAGAAGGCAGGTGCTATTATTATCCTTATTTTGCAGAAGAGGAAACTGAGGCTGAAAGAAGTTAAATGTTAAGAGGTAAAGGTTACTAGGTAGGACAGTGAGCAGAGTGCTAGCTAGCCTTGAAGTCAGGCAGAACTGAGTGAAATCTGGCCCCAGACATTTACCAGTTGTGTGACCCTGGATAAGTCTGAGTTGACTGATTTACACAACAACTAACTCAGAGTAGTACGGGTCTGTAACCGGATTTGAACCCCGTCTTTCCTGGCTCCAAGACCAGCACTGCATGCGCCACATCTCCATTTATGGAGACAACGAGGGGGAAAGAACCACAAGCTTGGCTTTACACTCTCCAGGGATGAAGACATTGCCAATGGCGGCGGCAGCATCGTAACTGGGTGGAGTAAAGAGCCTAACTTGTCACCTTTGCATTTCACATCAACACTCAGCTCTGTAGACATGTAAACACACTTCAAACAACTTTTTGGTTGGAAAAAGTCAGGCTCCACTGGATACTGCACCAAGAATTAGCACTGCTGAAGGCTCCCTTCTGGTCTCCGCCTCCTGAACAAAGGCCCTTACTGTGTTCAGGTGACAACACCTTCTCCCCTTCCCTTTAATGAATGTTTTCTAGTTTCTGCTTGGGAAGGAAGGATACGTCCTATAAAGTTGGCACTGGAGGGCCGGGGGGTGCTCTTTCAGGGCTGCTACAGGTAGGTGTGGGTCTAAGGGTTGGGGAGCTTAACAAGCCATCCCACCCACGAGCAATGGGGGCTTCTCCTGGGCCTCAATTAATGGAGTCCTTCAGCTCCCCAAGTACGTACCCAATGAAACAGGGTATGTCTTTGGAATACCATTGTAATCATGCCCAACTTTGTAATGCTGGCATAAGGAACATATATGCCAAGTTAGAGCAGCCAGAATGAGAAGGGGTGGGGAGGGGAGTGCATGGAGGTGGTTGGAAAATGTCCACAGGAATCTGCCCATCTAAAAATAGGTGTCACAGTAGGTAGGGTGCCAAGCTTGGAGTCAGGGAGACTCATCTTCCTGAGTTCATATCTGGAGACAGACACTTACTAGCTGTGAGACTTTGGGCAAGTCACTTAATCCTGTTTGCCTCAGTTTCCTCATCTGTCAAATGACCTGGAGAAGGAAATACCAAACCAGTCTAGTATCTTGGCCAAGAAAACTTCCAGTGAGGTAACAATGAGTCATGACTGAAAAAACTGAACAACAAAAAACTGATTTATTACCAGAATCTAGGACCAAATCGTGAACCCCAAACTAGAACAATCTATATAAGTTCCAAGCCCAGAAAGCTTTTGTTGTTGTTGTTAAAAGTCCCTAATTTGGAGGGAGGCAGGGATGGAGGTAGGAAACAGTCAGGAATTGATGATCGGCAACATTCTTTTTTCTGACAAAATAGGCAGGACATTGGCTTCCTCTTAGAATGGCTACATGAGAAGGCCAGCTTTTAGCTAATTCAGCAGCAAAAAATAGAACGAAGTCTTTCTCAGTCACAAGACCACAGCACTGGATAAAGTTAAAGTGGAGATGGGCTACTGTAGGGAGTTCCGAATCCCCATCTGTGAGTTGAGGAAACAGGCTTAGAGAAGCAAGTAAAGTGACTTCCTAAGGCCACATGGGAAATCGGTGTCCCATTGAGACTTGAAGTTCCAGCCCAGAGTTCTTTCCATTATGCCATGCAAAATAATAACTCACATTTACATATGCTGTTGTTGTTCAGGCACATCCTATTCTTTGTGACCCCATTTTGGTTTTATTGGCAAAGATACTGCGGTGGTTTGCCATTTCCTCCTCTAATGTATTTGACAGATGAAGAAACTGAGGCAAACAGTAAAAAGTGACTTGCCTTGGATTATACAACCAGTAAGCATCTGAGGTCAGATTTGAACTCAAGTGACATACCCAGGGTTACATAGCTAGTGTCTGAGCCTAGTTTTGAACTCAAATCTTCTGACTCTAAGTCCAGCTCCACAATTTGCCTCCCCTTATTTACATATGACTTTTATAAAACTTTTAAAAAGCACTTTCTTGTGAGAGGTTTGTTCTTTTAAAACCCTTACCTTCCATCTTGGAATCAACACTGTGTATTGGTGCCAAGTCAGAGGAGTGATAAGGACTAGGCAATGGAGGATAAGTGACTTGCCCAGGGTCACACAGCTAGGAAGTGTCTGAGGGCAAATTTGAAATTAGGACCTCCTGTCTCTAGATCTGGCTCTCAATCCACTGAACTACCTTGCTACCCTCCACATGAGAGTTTAAAAAAATACTTTAAAAAAAAGCCATGAGTCTTACAAAATGAATAATATGGAAATATCCTTTCCATGTTAAAACATGTATAACCCAGATTGAATCGCCTGCCAGTACTGGGAGGGGGAAGGGAAGTAGGGAGGGAGAGAAGGTGGATGATATAATTTAGGAAAACTTATGTGGAAATTTTTTAGTACATGCAATTGGAAAAAAAATAAAAATCTGTGAGGGTCTGCGCTTAAGTATGCTTGGATAGATTCCCCCTTATTCCTCAACTGCAAATAGAAACGGTTCTGCCCAGACTCTCACTCCGATCCTGAATCCTGTAGAATTCCTCATAAGTTTAAAATGTTTGGCAGAGTGGATGTCAGCGGCCATGTTTGATGAGCAACTCATGTCTGGAATGAGTAGAACCCAGCCTTGACTCGCCGTTTCCCTCTTCTCCTGGCATATTTTCAGCTTCAACCCCTGTGCCCAACCGCTCTTTAAAAGTCAAATCAAACTACTATTTATTAAGTGCTTACTATGGTTGTGATAAGTGCAAGGATACAGAGAAAAGGAAAAACCAAGCAACAAAAACCCACTCCCTGACCTTGAGAAGTTCACAGTCTAATGGGGGAAACAATGGGCAAAGAACTCTTCACAAACAAGATACATCTATACAAAAATATATAAGAACCATATATGTGAAATAGATGTGTAAATATGTATGTATGACAAATTGGAGATAAGAGAGGGGAGGCATTAACATTAAGGAGAAGCAGGGAAGCTTCTTATAGAAGGTGGGATTTTAGGGGTACATAGATGGCTTAGTAATTGAGAGCCAGCCGTGGGGATGGGGCATCCTGGGTTCAAATTTGACCTCAGATACTTCCTGAATGACCCTGGGCCAAGTCACTTAACTATAACTGCCTAGCCCTTCCTGCTCTTCCGCCTTGGATCTGATACTTAGTATAGATTCTCAGATGAATAAGGGTTTAAAAAAGTGGGATTTTAGGTGAACCTGGAAAGAGCCAGCTGGTAGAGGGGAAGAGGGAGAGAATTCCAGGCATGGAACACAACCTGAAAAAATGACTCCAGGAATTGGAGTGTCTTGTTTAAGGGACAGCAAATTTCTCTAGAAACTTTTTTATTGGTCCTGCTTTGCAAGAAAATTCAGGAAGGTAGAAAGGAAACAGTTGAATGAAATGATACTTGTGAGTGCTACTCCCCCCATGACATCTCCTATCTTGTTTTCCCTAAAACATCTTCCAAGAACATTGACCCTCTTCTGCAGGGCAGGAGCCAGATTTAGAAAGGGCTCCTTGGTTTAAGACTCTTTCTTACAGAGGAAGATGAAATTCTCCTTTTTCATGGGAAAGGTCCTCGATGAGCAACAAGTGGTTATAAAGAGGTCAGTGAAAGAAAATCCCTTGGAGCATAAAGCATGATGTCAGAATCCCAAAATACAGTGTTGGAAGTTTTGAAAAATGTCAGTGGTTATGAATGGGAAGTTAGAGATGTTTGGGGCACTAACCTTAGAGGATGACATCATGGAAGGCAGCTGCCACCCTCTTTCTCATAAAAACATCCCCTTGGTACCACCATCAGAAGCAGTGGCCTGGGGCCATTGGTCTCTCCCAGGATGGTGACCCTTCCATTTCTCCTTTTCTAACATGGTTTTAGTTGGCTTCTCAGGTTTTTCAATCAACTAGGATTTAACTTCTTCCTATACTATGCTACAAGCAGCGTGCTGAGAACTGGAATAGAAACATTGTAAATACAACAATCCCAACCGGCAAAGAATTTACACTGTAATAATGCAAGAGACAACAAGGACTGATGTAAAATATTACTAAAGAAATATAAAGAAAAGAAACGTAAATAAATGTCAAGTGATTAAACTCAAGAAGGTTCTGAAATAGCTAGACCACTTAAGGGGATCATAATAGATTTCATGTTAGAATATGGTATTTAAATTTCATCTGGAAGGAAAGGGTGATGTTATAAGGCAGAGGTGAAGGACAGTTTGATAGTACAGTAGATAGAACACCAAGAGGACCTGGGTTCAAATTTGACTTCAGATACTTCTAGTTGTGTGAGCCTGAGCAAGTCACTTAACTCTAATTGCCTCAACCCTTACTTCTCTTCTGCCTTTGAAGCAATGCTTAGTATTGATTCTAATACAGAAGGTAAGGGTTTAAATATCGCATAAATATATATTTATAGATATGGCACATATACATATATGCATATGCATATGTGTATCTATCTATCTATCTATCTATATCTATTCATCCATCCATCTCTCCCCCCTCTGTCTCTCTGTCTCTCTGTCTCTCTGTCTTTCTCTCTCTCTCTCTCTCTCTCTCTCTCTCTCTCTCTCTCTCTCTCTCTCTCTCTCTCTCACACACACACACACACACACACACACACACACACACACACAAGGGGATAGTTCATTCCCGGCATAGGGGACATCAATAAGAGTCATGGAATCAGGAGATGAGATTGCGTTTGAAAGAAGGCCAACAGTAATAAACATTTAGGCTAGAAAAATAGGTGCAGTAAAGATCGTAAAGGGTTTAAAAACTACACAAAACAGGTTATATTTGATTATAGAGGAAAACAATCTTCTCCTTTAGAGATGTCAAACCCGGGTCCCAAAGGCCATATGTAGTCCTTAATATCCATGATTACAGCCCAAACCAGATTAAAATGTAACTGAGAAATATAAACAAAACAACTAAATATACAATAAAACATATAATACTACATTTTAAAACTTAGTCAATATGTGGCCCACTGGGATCCATGTGTACAAGTTAGTGCCCCTTTTTTGGTTGTGTTTTGTTTTTAGTCTGATACCACTGTTCTTCAAGAAACAACTCTAGACCTCTCTTCTCTTTGTTATTTCCTGTTTTTCCTGTATATGACTTGTTTTTCCTATTTGCTTGTTGTCTCTCCTGTTAGATTGTGAGCTCCTTGAGGGTAAGAGCTGTTTTTGAACTCTTTTTGTAACCCAGTGTTTAGTGAATTCTTGGCACATAATAGGCACTAAATATATGCCTATTGATTGACTGAAATGGAGTTTGTTGAGTTATGGGAATGATTTGGGTATTTATACATCCTATGTGCAGCAAACGGGGTTTTTTTTTATTGTTTTAGCATCAATATTGGCCCAGTCACTCAAGCTCAAAACCTACAATCATTTCTTTAGCTTTTTCCTTATTTTCCCTTTCAATTAGTGGATATAACACGTATAACCCAGTGGGATTGTTTGTCAGCTCTGGGAGGGGGAATTGGGAAGGAAGAGGGGAGGGAGACAACGTGAATCATGTAACCTTGGAAAAATACTTAAAAAGCAGTAAATAATAATCAGTTAGTGGATACCACTCTTAATTCTGCCTCTGAAATATTTCCCATTCTGTTTACTCTGCAATGACTCTGATTTAAGATCGCATCAGTCTTTACCCATAGCTTTGGTCACCAAGCCTTCAGTCACTCTCCATCTGCCACACAACTGCCCCCATATTCTGTATTATGGGTAAGTCTGATGGCATCACTCTTCTACTTGAAAAAGCCTTCAGGGGCTTTCCATTCCTCTCCTAATGATGTAGAAATGCCTTTTGCTGATATTCAGAGCTCTCCACAATCAGAATCCAATCTGCTTTCCAGATTTTTCTCATGTTACATATGCTCAGCATTCCAGCCTAACTGAATGACTCATTGTCCCCCTGTTCCCATCCCGTTTTCTTCCAGTTCCATGCCATTTCTCCTGCACTGAACGGACTCTTCTCCCTCTTCCATTCCAATTTGTACCTGTGTAAATTCCCATTTTCCTTCAAATATTGGCTCACATGACAATGTCTGGTGGTTGATTTGCCTCCTCTGAGCCAGGACTTGTACTGAGGGCATCAGTTTTACTAGTCTGCTAACTAAAGGACAGGCTCTTTTCTGTGTGTTAAGTTAACTGACCCTATAGGAGCACCAAACTAACCTTTACATTCTAACTCATTGAGCTGACATGGCAAGGGCATAGGAATCATGAAGAAGAAAGCCCTTTTGACTTCTGAACATTTTAATTCTGATTGAATGCTGTTCAGTGGCAAATAGTAAATGATCCAGTTCAAGCAGCATCTCATTGAGCAGAAAAGGGTTGAGTAAGACAGCAGGGGCTGTTAAACTAAGACAATTTTGTCTTTCTGCTCCCAGTGGAAAAAATGCTGGGCTTGGAGTCAGAAGACTTTGGTTCAGACCCTGGTTCTGCTCTTGACCATCGAGCAAATCACTTCATCTTCCTGGGCCTCAGTTTCCTCATCAGTAAAATGAAGGAGTTAGATTAAAAGACCTCTAAGGTTGCTTCCAACTCTAAGTTTATGGTCCTATTAGCCCAAATTAGGTGTCAGCTAGATGGATTCTCACAGAGAAGGTGGGTTCTAATGACTTCACAATCAATTGGCTTGACTTTCACAGATAGGAAGCCAGAGGCTGAAAAGAATTAAAATCACTGAAGAGGAAAAGCTTTGATGTCACTAAAATCTTGTTAAAATTTGGAAAGAGCGTTGTGTGATTTATATCTTAACCACAAAAGCCTCCAAGGTGAATCAGTCCAAGATTATTACCATTCTCTTGTTAGTAGGTGAGGCAATTCAAAGAAGAGAAAGAAGGTGTATGTGTGTGTGTGTGTGTGTGTGTGTGTGTGTGTGTGTGTGTGTGTTTAAACATATTCAGATCTGCCAGGCCTAATGAATTTTCCTGTAGGAAAATTAGGTCTGTCCTCACTACATGGTTCAACATATAAGCAGATTTATCCATGGCCTCTCCTATAATTTTCACTTTGTTCTGTCTCATCCAAGTTCCTTTTTATGTCAAATCCAATCAGTTAGAAAGTCCAAATAAACAGGATTTCTTTTCAAGGTTGTAGCAAGATAACTGACATTCACAGAAAAGGACCTGAGGCACTATATTTTCTAAAAGTGCCTTTGGAATCATCAAAATAAAAATTAAACTAAATTTTGCTCATTAAAGCATGAGGGTCAAATATAATTTATTTCATTTTAATTTTTTGAGTATCAATAACCTATGTATGATAGAGTTTAGACATAATAAGTCATGAATACAGTTCCTGTAGACACAAAGCACATGCAGTCTGTATCAGTGATGAAAGGATCCACACTAGAGAAATCAAAGATCCTTGAAGTATTTTCATCATATATGGTTATTCTCAGGTAACTCTAATATTTGATTAACGCAATGGTTGTACAACTATTCTCTTACCAGCTTCTAGAAAAGGTAAAGATTACTATTCACAAGCAAATGAACATTCACATATGTACAGACACATAAGCACACATGGTTAATATTCATGCACATTACCCATGCACATGATTTGGCAACACACAGTATCTTCAAAATACCAGAGCTAATTCAGTTTCACTATGACAAATCTCTTAGGAATCTCAATGGTTAAAAACACACTGGCCATATTGAGAGGAGGATTATTTCAAGCCAAATTCTTTCTCCAAATGGCCAAAAATAGTTTGTTCCATAGTGGAACCCCCCTATTTAACTACTCTTCACACCCTCATAGTGGAAAGAGCCATGGGGTTTGACATCAGAGGGTTAGGTTTAATTCTAACTTGGTAACTCAGATCCTGCCTCTCACATTGGTGTGACCAGGGGCAAGTCACTCCATGTCTCTGGACTACTCTTTCCTCAAATGTAAACTGAAGGGGTTGAAGTAGGTGGCTTAGTTAGCCAAACAAAAATAAATAAAAGAAAATCAAGGAGGCAGCTGTTGGTGCAGTAGATAAGAGTGATGGACCTGGAGACAGGATACTCTGAGTTTAAATTTAGCCCCAGATACTTGCTAACTGTATGACTAATGACATTTGCTACCTGCTTGATTTTGGGCAAGTTATTTCATCTATCTCAGGCTCAAGTTCTTCTACTGTAGACCAAGGTGATGTTGGACTAGATTGTCTCCAAGGACTTTTCCAGCTCTGAACCTAATTACACCATGACTATGTAACATTTGCTTTAGAAGTGGTAGAGAGATTAAAAACAAAACATGGGTGTAGAAGGAAATAGTGAAAGAAGAAAAGGCAGGACTAGGAGTGGAAATCAAAATGCTGGGAAATACACAGCTGGTAATCATAACTCTGAATGTGAATGGAATGGACTCACCCATAAAACGCAAGCGAATAGCAGAGTGGATTAGAAACCAACACGCTACCATATGCTCTCTACAAGAAACACACATGATGAAGGTAGATATGCATAGGGTAAAAGTAAGAGAATGGAGCCAAATCTATTAGGCATCAACTGATAAAAAGAAGGCAGGAGTCGCAATCATGACATCTGACAAAGTCAAAGTAAAAATAAATCTATTATAAGAGATAGGGAAGGTGATTATATTCTGATAAAAGGCAGTATAGACAATGAGAAAATATCCATACTCAACAGGTAAGCACCAAATGGCATAGCACCCAAATTTCTAAAGGAGAAACTAGTGGAGCTCAAGGATGAAATAGATAGAAAAACTATACTAGTGGGAGACATGAACCTTCCCCTATCAGAACTAGATAGATCAAACCAAAAACTAAATAAGAAAGAGATAAGAGAAGTGAATGAAATCTTAGAAAAATTAGAATTAGTAGATATGTGGAGAAAAATAAATAGGGACAAAAAGGAATACACCTTTTCAGCAGCGCAAGGTACATCCACAAAGATTGACCATGCACTAGGGCATAAAAACATTGAAAACAAGTGCAAAAGAGCTGAAATAATAAATTCAACCTTCTCAGATCACAATGCAATGAAAATAATAATTAGTAAGAGTACATGGAGAGGCAAATCAAAAATTAATTGGAAATTAAACTATGATTCTCCAAAATCAGTTAGTTAAAGAACAAATCATAGAAACAATGAATAATTTCATTGAAGAAAATGACAATAATGCGACATCCTTTCAAAATCTATGGGATGCAGCCAAAGCATCACTCAAGGGAAAAGTTATATCCTTGAGTTCATATATTAACAAATTAGAGAGGGTAGAGGTCAATGAATTAGGCATGCAAATTAAAAAACTCAAAAGTGAGCAAATTAAAAATTCTCAGATGAAGACTAAATTAGAGATCCTAAAAATCAAAGGAGAAATTAATAAAGTTGAAAGTCAAAGAACTATTGATTTAATAAATAAGAGTAGAAGCTGGTACTTTGAAAAAACAAATAAAATTGACAAAGTACTGATCAATCTCATTAAAAAAGGAAAGAAGAAAACCAAATTGACAATATCCAAGATGAAAAGGGAGACCTCACCTCTAATAAAGAGGAAATTAAGTCAATCATTAAAAATTATTATGCCCAATTATATGGCAATAAATATGCCAATCTAGATGATATGGATGAATATTTACAAAAATACAAAATGCCTAGACTAACAGAGAAAGAAATAGACTACCTAAACAACCTCATATCAGAAAAAGAAATTGAATAAGCCATCAAAGAACTCCCTAAGAAAAAAATCCTCAGGTCCAGATGGATTCACAAATGAATTCTATCAAACATTCAAAGAATAACTAATCCCAATATTATACAAAGTATTTGACAGAATAAGCAAAGAAGGAGTTCTACCAAATTCCTTTTATGACACAAATATGGTACTGATTCCAAAGCCAGGCAGGTCAAAAACAGAGAAAGAAAACTATAGACCAATCTCCTTAATGAACATAGATGCAAAAATCTTAAATAGAATATTAGCAAAAAGATTGCAGCAAGTGATCACGAGGGTTATTCACTATTACTAGGTAAAATTCATACCAGGAATACAAGGATGGCTCAATATTAGGAAAACCATCCACGTAATTGACCATATTAACAAGCAAACCAACAATAATCACATGATTATCTCAACAGATGCAGAAAAAGCCTTTGACAAAATACAACACTCATTCCTATTGAAAACACTAGAAAGCCCGGGAATAGAAGGCCTTTACTATAAATATTAAACAGTAAATATCTAAAACCATCAGCCAACATCATCTTCCATGGGGATAAACTAGAAGCCTTCCCAATAAGATCACGAGTGAAACAAGGAGGCCCTTTATCACCTTTATTATTTAACATTGTACTGGAAGCACTAGCAGTAGCAATTAAAGAAGAAAAAGAAATTGAAGGTATTAAAATAGGCAATGAGGAGACCAAGCTATCACTTTTTGCAGATGATATGATGGTCTACTTAATGAATACTAGAGAATCAACCAAAAATCTAGTCAAAATAATCAATAACTTTAGCAAAGTTTCAGGATACAAAATAAACCTACCTATGTCATCAGGATTTCTATATATTTCCAACACATCTCTGCAGCAAGAATTAGAAAGAGAAATTCCATTTAAAATCACCCCAGACAATATAAAATACTTAGGAATCTATCTGCCAAGACAAACACAGGAACTATATGAACCCCACTACAAAACACTCTCCACACAATTAAAACTAGATCTAAGCAATTGGAAAAACATTGATTGCTCATGGGTAGGATGAGTTAACATAATAAAAATGACACTCCTACCCAAATTAATTTACTTATTCAGTGCCATACCCATTGAACTACCAAAAAACTTTTTTACTGAACTAGAAAAAACCATAACAAAGTTCATTTGGAAGAACAAAAGATCAAAGATATCCAGGGATCATGAAAAAAAATGTGAAGGAAGGAGGCCTTGCAATCCCAGACCTCAATCTATACTATAAAGCCGTGGTCATGAAAACAATTTGGTACTGGCTAAGAGACAGAAAGGAGGATCAGTTGAATTGACTTGGGGTAAGTGACCTCAGCAAGACAGTCTATGATAAGCCCAAAGATCCCAGTTTTGGGGACCAAAACCCACTATTTGATAAAAACTGCTGGGAAAATTGGAAGGCAGTGTGGGAGAGATTAGGTTTGGATCAACATCATCCCTACACCAAGATAAACTCAGAATGGGTGAATGACTTGAACATAAAGAAGGAAACTATAAGCAAATTAGGTAAACACAGAATAATATACTTGTCAGATCTTTGGGAAAGGAAAGACTTTAAAACCAAGCAAGAGCTCAAAAAAAAAAAACCACAAAATGTAAAATCAATAATTTTGATTACATCAAATTAAAAAAGGTTTTGTACAAACAAAACCAATGCAACCAAAATTAGAAGGGAAGCAACAAACTGGGAAACAATCTTCATAACAAAAACCTCTGACAAAGGTCTAATTACTCAAATTTATAAAGAGCTAAATCAATTGTACAAAAAAATCAAGCCATTCTCCAATTGATAAATGGGCAAGGGACATGAATAGGCAATTTTCAGTTAAAGAAATCAAAACTATTAATAAGCACATGAAGAAGTGTTCTAAATCTCTTATAATCAGAGAGATACAAATCAAAACAGCTCTGAGACATCACCTCACACCTAGCAGATTGGCTAACATGACAGCAACAGAAAGTAATGAATGCTGGAGTGGATGTGTCAAAGTTGGAACATTAATGCATTGCTGGTGGAGTTGTGAATTGATCCAAGCATTCTGGAGGGCAGTTTGTAACTATGCCCAAAGGGTGCTAGAAGGAGCAGAACCAGGAGAACATTGTACACAGAGATTGATACACTGTGGTACAATCAAATGTGATGGGCTTCTCCATTAGTGGTAATGCATTGATCCTGAACGGCCTGGAGGAATCTATGAGAAAAACCATTATCCACACCCAGAGGAAACACTGTGGAAGTAAAAACACCAAAGAAAAACGACTGCTTGAATACATCGGTCGAGGGGATATGGTTGGGGATGTAGACTCTAAATGAACATCCTAATGCAAACACCAACAACATGGAAATAGGTTTTGATCAAGGATATATGTAATACCCAGTGAAATTGCACATAACCTACAGGAAGGGTGGGGATAGGGGAGGTAGGGAGATAGTATGATTCTTGTAACCAAGGAATAATGCTCTAAATTGACTAAATAAATTAATTTAAAGTTTTTAAAAAGTAGTAGAGAGGGACAAGCCATTAACTCAGTGAATAGAGAGCCAGACCTGGAGATAGGAGGTCCTGGGTTCAAATCTAACCCCAGATACCTCCTATCTGCATGACCCTGGACAAGTCACTTAATCCCACCTGCCCAGTCCTTATTGCTCTACTGCCTTGGAAATAATACTTATTATCAATTCTACCTAAGATGGTAAGGTATAAAAAAAAAAGTGGTAGAGGGCACTGCTATTAACTGTAGAAGTTTGAAGCTGAAAGAATCTTAAACCTTAGAATCTTTTAGTTTATGTCACTCATTTTATAAATGGGGAAACTATTATTAATTTTCTTTAGTTTTTCCTAAGTCCACAATGGCATTCCTGTCCATGGGCATTTATTAGAAAAACTCAAATGCAACCTTATGTTTCAGTGAGGTGGGGTGGTTGAACATAGGTTTGGCTCAATGACAGAGTAATTCCACTTCCACTATTCTGTGAATAATTGTGGTTTAAAAAATTGAGTGGAAAGGTGTGTCTGTGAAATCATTATGAATGTTCATATCATAATACTTATTCCCACAATCTTTAAAAGTACATGAAATAAATTGGTTCCACCAATCCTGAATGTAGCTGCTGCTTGTGTGGCATAAGACTCCCTCCAACCCCACTTCCCACCAAGTTAAGGAAGTGGGTTTGTGCTAAAAAAAAGTTAAGGCATTGCATTCTAAATGGAAAGAATGCTGGATTTGGAATTAAAGGGCCTCAATTCAGATCTTAAATCTGGCCCTTAATTTTTTAGATCTCCATCTTCTCATCTGCAAAGTTGGGGGAGGGGGTTATGTTATATTTTATTCAAAAAGCCATCCAAATCTAAATCTAAAATTTTATACTCCCTCTATATCAGCTAAGTAAAAAGTGACACTTGATTTTATATCACACATATGCATATATACAATTTTATAATTTAATAATAACAGATCAACATTATTTTTTTTCTGTTTTTTTTAATATACCTGATTTATTGGTCTGCTCTTTCTTTTATTGATGTATGCATTTAGAGATATAAATTTTCCCCTAGGTATTGCTTTGGTTGCATCCCACAAATTTTGACATGTCTCATTGTTGTCATTCCCTTTAATGTTATTATTTCTGTTATTTGTTCCTTGATTCACTCATTCTTTAAGATTTTATTATTTAGTTTCCAATTAACTTTTAATCTTTATTTCCATGGCTCTTTGTTGAATATAATTTTTATTGCACTAAAGTCTGAAGGGGGTGAATTTAATATTTCTGCTTTTTTACCCTAATACATGGTCAGTTTATGTGAAGGTGCCATATATAGCTGAGAAAAAGGCATACCACTTTCTATTCCATTTTAATTTTCTCCATAGGTCACAAATTCTATTCATATCCTTAACTTCTTATTTATTTTTTTAATATTTTAATTTATTTTTATTTGGTCATTTTAAAACATTATTCCTTGGTTACAAAAATCATATTCTATTCATATTTTTAGTTTTCCATGATTTCTTGCTGGGCTTGTGTCCAATTTACTTTTTTTTTTCCTTTGAGGGCTTGCTTATAACTGGTTTTACATCCTTGTCTTCTTCTGAGTTTGTGTTTTGATATCCCCCGCTACTACAGTAGATTAAGATCAGGTTATTTTTTTTAAGAAGTGAATATTCATTTTTCCAGGCTATTTCTTGAATTTGAACTTTGTTAAAATTGAATTCTATTTGGGGGTGCACTGTCTGAAGCTTCAGGCTTTTTCATGTTGCAGTTTTTAAAGCTAGGTCCTGGGAGTTGGAAATTTTTGGTACTTCTAAAGTGGTGTGATCATGGTAGAGGTATAGTCATTGCTCCCTTGCAACCTTAAGTGATACTGATGCTCAGGTTCCCTGCTCCCTTGTGACATCAAATGCTCCTTTTCACCCTAGAACTGTGACCCATAAGTAACTATAAACAATAGAATTGCCTGTGTCCTGTCCTGCCTCCTGTGCTAACATAGGGTTTCCCTGTGGTAGAAGAAGATGGCAAATAAATGGTGACTAATTTTTTTCTCATTTCTAAGGCTGATGAAGAAAAGGGAGAGGTTCTTTCCCTTGTACTTTCAGGTGCTGATGTCTAAATTGAAGGGTGACCTTGACATTCCCCTTCGCTGATTTGAATTTGACAGTTTCAGTGCTACAGAAGGTCAGAAGCTCATTGAGTTTCTGGAACCGCTTAATATGGTGAGAAAGTGAGGGAAATGCCCCCCTGGGGCTCTACAATGTGATGGGTTTGTTATCCTGGTAAATTACCACCCATGCAAAAGACTGTTTCATTTGGAAGGAACAGACTTGTCCTCTGACTCTGAAGCTTTTCTAGCCTTCAGGAAATGGTTTTTAATGAGCTGCTTGCAATTGTCATGTGATTTACAGGCAAGGAAACCTGACTTGAGACCTTGGGAAGTGAATGAAATGGATGGATTCAGAATGTAGATTTTTTTTCTTTATTTTTTTCCTTTATTTTTCTTGCTTCTTTCCTTTTTTTTAGAACATGTTTAATATTGAATTTTTGCAAGGCTTTATATGAAGGTATATTTATATTATTTACATGAAGGTTCTTGCCTTTTAGTGGAGTGAAAGAAGAGGATCTGAAACTGAAAATAAAAATTAAGTTCTAATAAAAAAGCAAATGAAGTCAACTCTTTGCTAAGAATTACAATTAATGGATGAGGGAGCTTTGCTTGTTTTGCCTAGGATATATGCAGAGCTAGGACTAAGGGCAGGCAAGGGAGATATCCTTCTGAGGTACAGCATGAAGGATGGAAGAAAAAAGGGACACATTTTAATATTTATGAGTACATGCAGTTTAATCCATTCTCTTTCAAGGGTTGTAGGCACAAGATTTCTATGCAGAAATTCTGTTCTATCAGGATCACTCTTTAACCCAAATAAATTGCTCCTTTAAGAGGCAAAAGCATGGGTGTTTGACTTCAGCAGTGGTGCTTTTCAAATTTTAGGGCCCACCAGATGCCTCACGCCAGGTCTGGCTCTGTGGGCTCCAGAATACAGATCTTTGATTTCTTGGAAAAAAATCTGGCTTTATGCCTCTGGGGGGAACAGTATTGCCCACCCCAGTTGACTCAGTGAGAGGCTGGCAAGCCTGTCCAGGCACTGAGCAAGTACCAGATGCATCGCTCAGAGTTACATTATTATTACTGTTCATTTGGCCTGTCAAGCTGAGCTCTTTTCTGGGTCTCAGAGTATGAGAGCAAAATGGCCCTCCCTAATAGAAGGCTAATAATACCTCCAACCTTGATGCTGGTTAACAGGGAGCTCAAGTTTTCGCCTCTGGGGTTGGGCTGGTGGTTAACTAATTTATTTTAAAATAATTACAGAAGCAATAAAAGGAACTTCCCACCTGGGCCACATTGGGTTTGACTCTCATCGTCTTATAGTTACTGGTTGTGTGCTGGGTGCTTCTACATGGATAACTATGTGAAAAGCCCTGGCTGGAGAGTAAAACCAGAAGGAATTTGCACTGGAGTCATTCAGATTGCAAGCTGATATGCTACCCTACCCCTCTCCCACTACATTTTATGGGATGACCTAAATGGGAAAGACAGTCCTTTGCTTCTGATCACTCCCCCACTCATGCAGACGGACTGTGTGTTGTGTCTCTGGCTGCCTGGGGACATTTGTTCTCTAATCTACTAAAGGATTATCTGTAACTATATTGTAGAAAACAAATAAACAGGGTAACTAGATCTCTGACCTCCAACATAGATGTGTTGCTCTCCCACTCCAACCCTTCCATGAAAATGGGGGAAGCCATCTCTGATTAAAAAGATGAAAAAAAAAAAGGAAGACACAGACAGACAGCTAGATAGACAGAGGGAGAGGGGGGAGAAAGAAAGAAAGAAAAAGAAAGAAAGAAAGAAAGAAAGAAAGAAAGAAAGAAAGAAAGAAAGAAAGAAAGAAAGAAAGAAAGAAAGAAAGAAAGAAAGAAAGAAAGAAAGAAAGAAAGAAAGAAAGAAAGAAAGAAAGAAAGAAAGAAAGAAAGAAAGAAAGAAAGAAAGAAAGAAAGAAGGAAGGAAGGAAGGAAGGAAGGAAGGAAGGAAGGAAGGAAGGAAGGAAGGAAGGAAGAAAGAAAGAAAGAAAGAAAGAAAGAAAGAAAGAAAGAAAGAAAGAAAGAAAGAAAGAAAGAAAGAAAGAAAGAAAGAAAGAAAGAAAGAAAGAAAGAAAGAAAGAAAGAAAGAAAGAAAGAAAGAAAGAAAGAAAGAAAAACAGGGAGAGAGAGCACTTGAAGTGGCTTGACTTGGTCTGGAATCAGGAAAATTCATCTTTCCGAGTTCAAATCTGGCCTCAGATACTTCTTAGCTGTATGACTGTAGGAAAGTTGACATTGTTTCCTTCAATTTCCTCATATGTCAAATGAGCTGGAGAAGGAAATGGCAAACTATTCCAGTAACTTGACCAAGAAAACCCCAGTCAGGATCTCAAATTGTCAAACAACTGAAAAACTGCACAATAATAATAAAAAGTATCTATTATGTACATGTCAGGCACTATGCTAAGAACTGGGGATACAAAAGAAAGGTAACAGTCTCTGCCCTCAAAGAGCTTACAGTTTAATGGGGAAGATGACTTGCAAACAACAATGTACAATCAAGCTACATACAGGATAAATTAGAGACAATCCACAGAGAGAAAGTATTAGAATTAAAGGGAATCAGAAAAGGTTTCCTGTAGAAGGTGATATTTTAGCTAGATCATGACTAGGTGGTATAATATATCTGTCCCAATATTTTGTGGACTTGGAATCAGTAATAACTGAATTTGAATTCTGACTCAGTTTTCTCATTTGCAAATTGGGGATAAAAATAGTATATGAATCATCTGGTTATTTTGAATATCAAATGAAATTACATGTAAATATGCAAAGTGATTTATAAACCCTAAAAGTGCATATAAATGCTTTTATTTAGTACTTTTTGTAGTAAAAAGTTCAAACCATTCAGTTCCCTTTCCTAGTCTCTCCTCTCAGGATCTTCTCCTACTGTCTCTCCTCTCAGGATCTTCTCCTACTTCATCATGTGACTATTAGAGAGAAAATCCTGTCTAAAGAAAAACCTAGGTTGGTACAAGATGACTCACCATTACATAATTTTGATTACCCAACTTGGAAGTCAGTCTCATGAAGCAATTGATATGAAGTCAGAAGCCTTGGGTTTGAATTCCAGTTGTACTACCTGCTATCTGTGTACTCTAGGGTTACATATCTTTGGTCCTCTGTTTCCTGGTCTATAAAATTAGGATATTGGACAAGCTGATGTCTAAGATTCCTCTCAACTCTCAATCTAGGATCCAATGTGGCAAAGTCTAGTTTTCTGATCTGTGTTGTTGTTGTTTGCCTTTTATTTTCAAAGAGGACCAATGGCACCATAGAGTGATGTTTTGACTTGGGCATCAGTTAGAATTAATCCAGACAAAGCTGTACTAAGTCATCTGTCTTCCAGAGTCAGATAAATCCAGTGGCAAGACAAAAAATCAGGACAACTGGTGATGGCCTGGGATGTAGCAGATGACCTTGGCTTCTTTGAGTACGTCCAGAGTGCTTGCTTTAGATCCTTTCATGGCCATTGGAAGAAATTATTCTCATCTCCCCATTCCACTGGGGGAACTCTTTGCAATATGGAGTAGACACCCCCCTAATTCACCAATGCATTTATGGCCCATTAGTTACCCTCAACCTGGGTTAGCCCATCTGCTGAGACAGTTTTATGAGGCTAGGGCTACTTCACATGCTACAGCTTCTTGGAGCCACAGGTAGGAGTTGAGTACGAGGTGGACACCAAATGTGGATGAGCATCCCTGAAAAGAGCTCAACAAGCCATCATACTAGAGGTGCTAGTCCTCCTTGAACATCCATGCCCCCTCTCTGTATACAGTACGAAAACTGTGCATTTCCGGAGTTTACAATAATAATAGAAACTAGTTGTCCCAGAAGTCTAAGTGCAGTTTGAAGTCTTTAACAATGGAAAACTACACTAAGACTTTGAAAATCAATTGTAATGCTTTAAGGTTTACAAAGAACTTTACAGATACTAAGTCACTGGATCCTCACAACAATTCTGTGAGGTGGATGCCATTATTTTCTCCATTTTATGGATGAGGAAACTAAGACACACAGAGATTGGAGTGACTTGACCAGCATCACCCAGCTTAAGTCTTGATGCCACAGGCAGATTTAAAACTTGGATCTTCCAGTCCTGTGTTCTATCCACTGAATCGGCTAGGTACCAACCAACGAAGGTGACCAAAATCCCCTGGCTTATTACCATGGCACTCTCTAATCTCTGACTTCTCTTTGATCCAGAAAAAGAAACTGTTCACATCTCATCTTTCTCCCTCCCTGAACTAAATCTAGCCAATGTATGTGCTCTGTCCTATTTTAGAAAGTAGCCCCCAAGTGTCTCCATCCCACACGATCTATTTGTGCCTTTAATATTAGCTTGTGGTATAGAACATGTGACCCACATTCCAGCATTACAGCTATGGGCCAAGCAAGCTTTAAAAAGATGTTCCAACTTTATCTAGGGGGAAGCTAATAGGTCCGAAAAAAGTTTCTCTCTCTCTCTCTCTCTCTCTCTCTCTCTCTCTCTCTCTCTCTCTCTCTCTATATATATATATATATATATATATATATATATATATATATATATATATATATATATATTCCCTTCCAAAACATTATCTATTATCCCCGTAAGGACAAAGTTATCCACTGTTTACCTCAGCATTTCCATGAAACTCTCAATAACATTGCTTATGCACTGTCAGAAAAAAATTACCTTCTGCTACGGAAACTAGAACGTGGACTACTGTTCCAAGAACCCCGAAAGATTGGCTGAAATTCATTAAGAACTTGATAAAACCAGATATTTCAAGGAGAAAGGGAATCTGTGGGCCACACAGAGACCAGACCATTCCCAGAATTTGATCCCAAAGTTTCTCTGAATACTGTGGAACTCTCCACTGGCTATAACTTTAGGGGAAAAAGTGTCTAAGAATCACTTTCTTGTCTGTCTTCAAATGGATTAGGCTGGAAGCAGGGGGCTGGGAAGAGACGCTTCGCATCCTAAGAAAATAGGGCTGGGCCGAGCACAATGGTGGTCCAATGTTGCCTGGGAATTGCCCCTACAGTTATGGACATGAAAGGGAACAACACTATATTCCATTAGAGAAGTGGCAAAGTTTAAATTAAATTGGTTAATTTGAAATTTCCCTTCATTGTTGCCTGGGAGTTGTTGTCACCCTCCCTTGGTGTTTGGGAAAATCCCTGCAGACCCTTGTACTTGACCCCTGAGGAGATTCAGTAGAGCAGAGTGAGTGGGGGGGGAAGGGTGGGCTCAACACAAAAGCTAAAACCTGAAGAAAGACAAGGGCCTCTTTTTAAAAGGACAGAGTTCTGTTTAAGGGAGTTTTTCACCTAAATGAATAGCTTGAAGTCCCCCCACCCCAGAGTAAGGGGGCGGGGCGTAGAACAAGGATAAATTCAATGAATAAGGGTCCCCTCTCTATTTCAACTCATTTGCATTCATATTTGTTTGCTCTTTAAAATAGAGAAGGAGTTCTAATTGACCCCCCAATGTATAGGCAGCGGTATCTGGTCAGGCTGAATTGAGTCAGGCAGGAAAGCCTAGGTTAATGTAGTCTCTCTTTGTTCAAATGGAATTTGAAATGGTGTACAGATCTCTGCAATGACTAGAGTGAGGTAGGCAGTGTGCTATTCATTGATAGATTTATGTATATATTCGTGTATATATTTATATATATTCATTTATATATTTATCTATTCATTTATATATTCATTTATATATTGTTGAGTGTGAGGAATATTCCATTTAACAACACAAGAATTGATTCCGCACTCTGTTCTCAATCGTTCTCCATGTTACATAGACACTGTGCTTAGTAGGCTGGAGATACAAAGGACAAAAACTGACCAAGGAACTCAAAAATATTCTCAAGAGGGAACAACGCACCCACAATTAAGCGTTAATACCAAGGAAAAGAAAACACAAGCTGTAACTTCCATGTGGAGAGAACACTAAGAACTCTGGGAGAGATCAGACTTGTAGTCCTTGAGCTGAGACCCTGAAGGGACTTGGGAATACCAAGAAGCAGATCCTCAATAACACCCATTTATATAGCATTTTCTTCGTGGCCACTCTCTGAGATAGGGAGGCGGTGTAAGGATTCTTAAATTATGTTATGGAAGAAGGTCCATAGTCTTAATGAAGTTGAGAAGTCACACACAATCAGCAAGTGATGGTATTTAAGCCCAACTCTTCCAACATCTAGCCATACTCCATCTTGCATACCTCATGGTGTTTGTTGTTAGGACCTTGATTGATAGGCACCTAGAAAATGCCATTTGATCGAATCCCGAAAGAAGGATGGATACCTCCCAGCTTCAGCTCCCCAGTCTCCCATGAAAGCTATTCTAGGCTTGTGTGGACAGTCAGAAAATATATGCAGACAGATCTATTGAGCTGAAAGGGGGAGGGAAGATGTTTGCTTGCAATTGTGACTCTTAGATTTGGCCCAAGATGAGGGCTAAAAGATGGAGGATGCTATATGATCAAAGAGGTTCCTTTTTTCTCAACTATCCCAAAATCTTCAGGTGGTTAACAATAGAAAGTCAAACAAAGTTCCTCCCAAGAAAATGTCATCAATAAATACTAAAGTGGCATTTACTTATTATGCCCAAATAGATAGAATCATTGAATTTTAGACCCATATTCCTATCAGTCACATAGTGACCAATTTGTAAGTCATTCGATTTTCAAAACTGTGACATAATTTGTTTCTCATTTATTTCAATTATCTTTGACTCTTCATGACCCAATTTGGGTTTTTTTAGTCAATGATACTGGAGTGGTTTACCATTTCCTCCTCTAGCTCCTTTCACAAAGGCAAACAGGATTAAGTGACTTGTACAGGGTCATATAGCTAGTGTCCGCAGTCAGATTTGAACTTGGGTCTTCCTGACTCCTGGCCCCGTGCTTTATCTACTCTCTTACCTACCTGCCCTTAAATAATAATTTTGTTTAAATATGCATTGGGGGCCAGGGATTTATTACATAATCCTCCTTTCTTTTCATAAGAGGTAAGTTACAAAAGTAGAAGATTATAATATGTAGTAGGAAAGTTGTGTCCTTGGATCCAAGAGAGACATAGGTTCAATTCTCAACTTATTTAGTTATACAACATACTAGTTATATGATCTCCTCTGGGTGATCCTCTTTGGGACTCTGTTTTCTCACCTGTAAAAACAGGACCAATAAAACCAATAGAACTTAACTTGCTGGGCTATTACGGAGATCAACTGAGAAAATGTATGGAAAACTCTTCACAAACCTGTAAGGGCTATATAAATGTCAGCCATTATTGTTTTGATAACTGTTGGATGCAACCTTCTTTACTGCCATTTTACTTAGCTATTTAATGGGTTGTTTGTTGATGTGTATGTGTTTAGGTTTGTCTACTACATCAAAACAATTTGTTAAATTACAAATAAAAGCGATGACTTTGTATTATTGCTAGTTACTCCCTTCAGTGGGCCAATAGAAACATTTTCCAATAAAAATGAGACAACTAGGCAATGCTTTTTTTGTTTCTTTCTGGTTTTTATGATTTTCTTTTGGATATTTCCAAAACGTTAGCGTGAGCCAAATCTCCTTCTCCTCATTCCCCCTGGTCCTGACCAAAGAGCAGGCTATGGAAGACAGGAATAGAGATGGCCTAAACAACTTTCCCATCAAAAAGCAATCTTCATCCCTTGGGTCACTTACGAGGATTGAATGATGGTTTTAAAAATTAAAAATTAAACACACTATAATTCAGGGAATGATAATCATCTGGAAACATAGCAGAAGTCCAACACATCAGCTTGCCCCTCTATAGGTGGAATAGATGTGAAAAGCAATGCATCCAAACTGGAGAAAGGATAAATAAACGTGCCACAAGCACTACTAAGAAAACACATCTGCACACAATCAGTGGTGAGGATAAACACACAATTGTTTTCTCTTTCAGAGAGAGTCATGATGGGTAGAGATGACTTGACAGATCCAACCCAGGTCTTTTCGGTTTATATCATTATAAGGTTTGAGGGTGGGCAGCCTGCCAGCCTCAGTGCATTCCCAGAATCTCTCATCAGGCTGAAATCTTCAAAGAAAATAAATACTCTATCAATTCTTCTCCCCATTACAGAGACAGGCAGACAAACAGAGAGAAGAAAAAGTGAACTGAGCGTTATCTAGGAGTCCTTTGAGGCATCTTGAGGGAGAATTTATTTTTTTTTTGTTCTAATATCATTCTCCACTACTTCCCTCTTCCCTCTCATAATTCCTCACACTCAGAAGACTCAGTAGCTCAGTGGATAGAATTCCAGGCCTGGAGTCTAGAGGGCCTGGTTCAAATCTGGCCTCAGACTCTTCCTAGCTGTGTGATCCTGGGCAAGTCATTTAACTCCAATTGCCTAGCCTTTGCCATTCTGCCTTGGAATCGATAATAAGTATTGATTCAAGGACATAAAGTAAGTAAGGGTTAAAAATAAATAAATAAATAACTCCCCACACTGTTGATTATGGTCCAAGAGTGGCTGAATTTAACATAACCCTTCATAATTACTGAGCAAGGCTACCACTGATTATGGAGAACTATTCCCTTATGTCCTTTTTAGTTATTTTCTCAAGGCATAATTCACTGGGTTCTCAAAGCTCCTCAAATTCTGGATTCTAGTCAGTGAACATTTATTTAGTGCCAGCTGTATACAGAGTACCATTTTATATGTTGGAGAAGATACTCCATACTGATAAGAGACTTCTGTGGAGTTAAAGATCTGGGAGAAATTAACTCAAATTTACAAAGTATTTTAATATTTAAAAATGCCAGAGCCGCCACCAATACAACTTTGCTTCAAGTTACCAACATCTGGGGGAGGGGGAAAGATAGAGGGGAGAGAATGCTTCATGTCTAGCAGAAAGGGATACCATGGAGCTCTTCTCCCAAGGTCTGTCCACATTTCTCCCAAAATCCAAAAGGGGCAAAGGCCAGACTTTCTAGGCAGGATGTCCAACTCCCTTGACCTCCAACTCTTAGTGCCACTTTTTTTTGTGATCAAAATGTTCTTGATGCAATCACTGCCCTCTGCCTCCCCACCACCCCAATCCCAGGCATCTAAATTTGGCCCAGCTTCAAGAATATCTAGTGATGATTCCTTAAAGTACTTTTCTTCATAACAATGCTGTGAAACATTAAGCATTTCATCCCATTTTCCAGTTAAAAAAAAAAACTGAGGCTTAGAGGAGTTAAGGTGTTTTTTTTTTTTTTATGGTCATACAGCTGGGATGTGTGAGAGCCAGGGTTCAACTGCATTCATATTGAATTTTGCTGTCATTCAGTCATTTCAGTCATGTTTGATGCTTCATAACCTCCATGACTCCATTTGGGACTTTCTTGGCAAAGATACTGGAGTGGTTTGCCATCTTCTCCAGCTCATTTTACAGAAGAGGAAACTAAGGCAAACAGGGTTAAGTGACTTGTTCAGGATCACACAGCTAGTAACTGTTTGAGACCAGAATTGCCCTCAAGAAGATGAGTCATCTTGACTCCAGACCAGGCACTCTATCCACTGTGCCACCTAGATGCCAACTTATTGACTTGACAGGACTATACGTAATTTGATATTAGCCACAGTCTGAACTCATGAAGGAATAACGTGAAATAGTTGTTCAGTATAAATGATCAGCATCCTTAGTTGCCAGATAGAGATAGAGGAAACATTTGGGAAATAAAGTAGCATTTAGTTTTCTTTTGGATAGGATCTGGTGTTTCATTGCTATGGAGAGCTGCCATTGAGGAAACTCCCTACTGAGGCAGAGCAGCAGCTGCTCTGCAATGTAGTCTTAGAGAAGCCCTTGACCCATTAAGAGGTTCAACGTCTTGCCCAAGGTCACATGACCAGTCTGCATCACTGGGAGATCTTGGCCCCATGTCTTCAAATCTCAGTCATTATCCCTGGCCATTGTGTCCCATAGGTTGTTTTTTTTTTATTCAATGATAAAGCTAAGAATATGTAAGACCTTTCTATTTCAAATATAGATTCAGAGTTTGCACCAATAGAGTAGAGACATAGATAAAACAAAATCATCAATAGACTAGAAATTATTTACATTTGGCTTTGGAAGATGTGAATGGACTGACTTTTGATAGGAGGTAAATCTGGTTCTTGGTAAATTCCCTTCAATAAAATAATTAAGGCACATTGTGACAACTTCTCCTGATTTGTCCCTATATTCAGCTAGTTCCTCTAACCCACAACATGCTGGGAATATCCTGCTCACGTTCCAGCACCCTCATGATTTATCTTCTCTCAAACTTTCCCTGGAGCAGTGAAGGAGATAGTTTAGATTTCAATGGTCTTGTGTGCATGTGAAATCAATGAATTATCAAAAATCATAATGACTCCGAGAACTCTAGTGTTGGTGAAGATCTCTGTGCTTAGAGAGGAAGTCCATCTTCACCTATAAAATTAAGAAAATCAAGTAGATTATCCAATGTGCCATCCAGCTCTTTGCCCATGGTCTTATGAAACACAATTGGTAGTTATTCAGCCTTCAGTTGAAGATGCCCAGTGATGGGCTACTTACTTCCTCCTAAGTTAGTCCATGCTACTTTCAAGAAGCTCTAAGATGAGCAATTTGGACTAGATGACTTTCCAGCTCGGAATCTGTGATCCAAATGGTTAGGAAGATTTTTTCCTGGAATGGAACAGGTTGAGCTCTCAACAGAGAACATATTATATGAAAATTATCTTTGAGTATAGTATATGATGATTGTCAATCATTATTTCATTCAACTATTATTAATAATGACAACAATAACTAGCATTTATGTCACACTTCAAGGTTGGTAAAACATAGTTATATATCTCATCTCATTTAGTCTTCACAACAATCCTGAGATATAGGTGCTACACTTCTATTTTACAAATGAGAAAATTGAGGCATACAGGTTAAGGGACTTGCCTAATATCATACAGTTAGTGCTTATCTGGGGCTGGATTTGAACTGAGGTCTTCTTGACTCTAGATCAAAAACACTCTCCACTATAACACCCAGATGCCTAGGTACAAGCAACAAATTGCAATAAAGCAGGCACTAACTCTCAAAGTTGGTCTTTGTATAAAGTATAAATCTTAGGTTGCTGGATAATCCAGGTTTAGTGTCTTTTTCGTTGTTCTTAATGTCTGCTAGTTATTATCATTATTGTCTTGTTTTGAGAACTGCATTTGATGTAAACCGTGCCGGCATCTGCAGACAAATAAACTTATTTTCTCTTATCTAGTTAGCAGGAGAAGCAGTAGAAAGAAATATGGATGGTCAAAGAGGGGAAGAATAAATGTGGGCAAGTTTGTGGACCAAGTGAAATGTTTATGAGTTTGGGGGAACTATTGGCAAGGCTGCTTTATGGTGAGAAGAGGGTTTGTCTTTTCTCCTGAATATATCTATTGATTATACCATATGGCTGTGCTGGCTCTTTGCTCTTTTTTTCCTTTGCAGACAGAAATATTTTCAAGAATATGAATTCTTTACCTTAGCTTGACAGCACTGGACCTACTTTCCCCCCCACAGAATTGGTGTACTAGAGTAGCTCATAGCAGAGTGCCCGGTTCTATGCCAATTGCCTTTCTTGTCTGGTATAAACAACCTCTGGGAATTCAGAGGCTGATGGGAGAGAGAAAGGGGGAGAGAGAGACAGAGACAGAGACAGAGACAGAGACACAGACACAGACACAGACACAGACACAGACACAGACACAGACACAGACACAGACACAGACACAGACACAGACATAATAGTAGCAAGGGTTCAGAAATGAGAGAAAAAGTAACTGATACTAACAAGTGTAGTCCCTTATATGGTATATACTTTCTGAAATTAAGTTTGAGCTGCCCATGCTCCAAGAAAAAAAGGGGCAAGACAATTCTAAGAAGGCCTCTCTAGTCTAACATTCCACTAATCCACAAAAACGTTCAATCCAATGATTGAGCAAATCAGTCATTAAGTAAAGACAAGACAGAAGTGAGTACGACTTTCTTAACAGATTATCCCCTACGAGGCACTCTTGCTTTCTTACAATATTGAGTTGGGTTTTTGTTTTTTAATCTTCATTCAAGAATTCTATTTTGTAATAGAACTTTTAAAAAATTCATCAAGTTCGTTTCCTTGTTCCATGAGTCTTTTCAGCAGAACTTGCCTTCCATTGGTGTGGAGAATTCCTAGGGTAGGAAATCTCTCTTCCTATGCTGACTAGCAAATCCTTTGAAATGTGTAGCCTTAAAGAATTGTCGGAGCCATTGAGGACTTCATTGCCCAAGCTTATGTAGTCCAAATGTGTCTGAAAAAGGATTTGAAGGCAAGTCTTTCTGAGTCCAAAGTTGACGCCTATTCCACTGCACTGTTTCTATCCTCCAGATATTAAAGATATGCACAAGATAAATGAGAGGGGTTGGAACCTAAAATTCCAATCCAGCTCTAAATATTCTATAGACTATTCTAATTTGTTGGAATATACTTAGAATGGGGGCATCTAATCTAGGTGGCACAGTGGATAGAAAGTCAGGCCTGGAATCAGGAGGACATGGGTTCAAATCTGGTTTCAGATACTTCCTAGCTGTATGACCCTGGGTAAGTCACTTCCACCTGCTTGCTTAGCCCTTGCCCTTCTGTCTTAGAGTTGTTACTAAGAAAGAAGGTAAAAGGCTTTCTTTTTTTTTTAAGAATATACTTAGGACACTTCCCAGCCGTGTGACCCTGGGCAAGTCACTTAACCCCCATTGCCTAGCCCTTACCACTCTTCTGCCTTGGAGCCAATACACAGTATTGATTCTAAGATGGAAGGTACAGGTTTATTATATGAAAAAAAGAATATACTTAGAACACAAACACACACACACACACACACACACACACACACGCATACACAATCTGCAGCCATCTTTGCCTTCCCAGAGATTGTTTATATATCACAGTAATTAGGCATATACTATCTCATACATTTACATTTCACACACATGACACATTTTTAAAAATATCATAAATGCCAAAGATGTATTGGGACAAAGAACTATGCCAAAAATACATTGGAAAGGAATCAGATTCAGACGTGTTAGCATAGTAAAATCCAAACGCCTCCTGAAACATTTATTTGAATTCCTAAGTAAGGAGCATTTATTTCCCTTGGTCAAGATACTCCTGGCTAGGCAGTCTTGCCCTTTGAAAGCAAGTAAAAATTACCCAAAACAGATCTCAACTAGCATGACACAGTTTCCCAAAAAATATTAAACTGAGTTGTGTGCTGTTCTGGAACAACCCCACTCTGCATGATATTTATAGAAACACTAATGTTTCTATTCTGAGAGTTCTGAATGAGTGAGGAAACTGAACTTTAAAATTTGGTTTGGGAGATTTGAAACAATTTTAAAACAACTACATCTGAGGGTAGCTGGGTAGCTCAGTGGATTGAGAGCCAGGCCCAGAGATGGGAGGTCCTGGGTTCAAATCTGACCTCAGCCACTTCCCAGCTGTGTGACCCTGGGCAAGTCACTTGACCCCCATTGCCTAGCCCTTACCACTCTTCTGCCTTGGAGCCAATACACAGTATTGACTCTAAGACGGAAGGTAAGGGTTTATTTAAAAATAAACAAATAAAAAATAAAATAACTACATCTTATTTGGAATTATTGAGAGATCCACATTTGGGCAACCTCTTTTTCCCATCTTTTTTAACCCTTACCTTCTGTCTCAGAACTGATACCAAGTATGGATTCCAAAACAGAACAGAAGTAAGTGCTAGGGAATTGGAGTTAAGTGATTTGCCCAGGATCATACAGCTAGGAAATATCTGGGGTCAAATTCAAACTCAGCACCTCCAATCCCTACACCTAGCTCTCCATTTTTTTAAAGAGGCAGGATAGGGACTAGACATGATTTTATTAATGATACAATACGGGGGAATTCGTTCTCTCAGTACAAGTTAGCTCCTTTTCTGAAAATTATTGTAATAGCAGCGAATTGTGGAGAATATGGAGAGATTTTAGTCAAACCATGAAGAAATGGCAAAGGCAAGACTTGAATTTAGGTCTTCCAGCATTGAAGACTAGTTCTATATTCACTATACCACACCGTCATTTTCAAAATCTCTATATCTGTAGGAATAAGAGGAAGTTGTTTAGTCATTATGCCATCCAGATCTCTTTCTCTTTTTGAAATACTTTCTCTTTCTCTTCTTCATCTTCCCATCATTGTAAACCCAACAGTATAATGCTTTGTTGCAAGCTGGAGGAGGGAGAAGAAAGAAATTACCTTCAGGAAATTGGACAAATGAGTTTGGTTTACTATTGATGAAGAGATTCATCTGCTGGATTGCATTAGAGTTTAAGGACACATTTTAGAAGGAAACAGAATCAAAGTATTTACTAACTCATATTCATCCATCTGCTCTTCAATTCAGTTCTAGCTAGTATCCTTCAAAAAGGAAAGAAGGAATGAAGGAAGAAAGGATGGAGGAAGGGAAGAAGGGAAGGAGAGGATGGTTTAACACTCCAAGAGTATCTTGTTCATTTGGGTATTTCTTCAGTAGTATTGTCATTTGGAACACACAGTTCGTTTGTCGTTCTTGTTCATTTGGTTTAATCAAGTTCAATTCTTCATGACCCCATTTGTGGTTTTCTTGTTTAAGATATTGGAGTTGCTTATCATTTCCTACTCCAGTTTATTTTACAGATGAATAAACTGAGGCAAACAGAATTAAGTGATGAGCCCAGGATCACACGGCTAGTGAGTCTCAGAGACCAGATTTGAACTCAAGAAGATGAGTCTTGCTGACTCTAGAACCAGCATTCTATCAACTGGGCGACCTAGCTGCTCTGAATAGGAAAGAAACGTGGCTCAAATTCTGGGAGGCAGGACGATTATAAACCTGGAAGGGACATCAGACACCATGCTCAAAACTAGGTATTCTGATTACAGTGCCAAAGTTCTTTGTATCACCACATGTTGCCTCTCTGTGACTTATTCCAAGAGAATAAAACTGTTTTTATGGAGAACTTTCAAAGAAAAGAGTGATAAGGTCCTTGGCTTTTGGGAGGGTGGCAATTCCTGGTAGTGGAGAAGAGTAAGAAGTTCTTTGAGCCATCTGGTATCTTTCTGATATTGTCCCTTGAGTAGGTCTCATATTCCTCCCTCGATTTCTTCATCTTTCTATCTTAATTTTTGCACAGTGACAGTTGTCTGCATGTAATGACTTATTTGCTGTTTCTTAGATGTAGAAAAGCTTTCCTGCTAGAAAGAGAATTGAATTAAAATCATGTTCTTAGCCCATATTCATTAGTTCGCTAAATTCACTAGTGGTCCTCCACAGAGTTGTAACTCTTGTATGGGGAGCTCCCTTCCCACATGAAGGGCCCAAGTTCATCCTGGTGATCTCTTTCATTTCTGGCTCACCCCATGACCAAGGTATAGCCTTAAGGACTTCAATATCTAGAATTCTCCTAAGGTAAGCCACTAGCTTCCTCTTATAGGCACCAAGGCTCACAATGCATCAAACATAGAACAGCTTATATATATATATATATATATATATATATATATATATAAAATAAGACACAAAACATACAAGCATCTGAGCCCCTAGGGAACCACGATATTCCTTACCCAATGGACATGCTTCTTCCTCTACCTGAGAAGAGGCCTGTACAGTCCCCTTGACTCACAATACTACCTTTACTGATGTTATAGCCCAGGATTAGTTCAGTTTATTCCTTTCATTGCACATTTCTATAGCCCCACCTCCTGTTGTTCATTATCGCAGCTCTGCTCCTGGAAGATATTTATTCACTCTTGCATTGCTGCTGTCTTCCCTTTCCAAACAGAGCCTCCAGTCTCTCGCTACAGGCTCCAATTTTCTATTACGGCTCCCTACTGTTTGGTTCTGCTCCTTAGGAAACAGTGCCAGCTTTGAAATAGCTGGACCATGGTAAGATTACACTGGAATCACAGTTGACAGTATGATAGCTCTCCTGTGCCTCCAGGGACAGAATAGCTCCAGGATATTTATACCTTCTGTTCTTTTACATCAGGGTCCAACAGTTCCACCTCACAAAGGGTCTCATCAGGTACTGTGAGAATACTGATATCTCTCCAATGAACTGCTTTTTTTTTTCTCTCTCTCTAGCTCTGAAATCACTCCCAGGCTGTCCCAAGATATTTAACTCTTTTCTCCCCCATTGCCCACATCAATGTATCCTACCAGGTTTTAAAGGGTTTAGAGAGGCTTTCAAACTCCCTTTCCATATGTCTTTTCACTCCCATCTTCTTTTGTGATAACTGAGACAGTTCATGGTAATCAACTGGAGACTGTTTCAAGAAAACACTGGAAAAGGAATGGCAGAGGAGAGGCACACCAGTCTCTGCAGAATCAGCAGACTCATGTCCCTGTTACAATGAAAATTAGATTGATCAAGTTTTGCTATTGTTATCTGATTTTATGATCCCATTTGAGGTTTTCTTGGCAAAGATTCTAGTTTGCCATTTCCTTTTCCAGCTCATTTTACAGATGAGAAAACTGAGGCAAACAGGGTTAAGTAACTTGCCCAGCATCACACAGCTAAAAAGTATATGAGGCTGAATTTGAACTCAGATCTTCCAGGTTTAGAGCTTTATCCACTATTCCACCTAGCTCGCTTTTCTGACTACTCAAGAAAAAATCTGATCATTTTACACCTTAGAGAGGTTTTACTTCTGCTCCATCCCTAGTTCGAATCCTGATTCCTCAACTACAGTAGCATCATCCTTCTAAGACTTACTCCCAGAATTCATCATTCATTTAAGACAGCTTTATTAAGTATGTGATGTGATACCAAGCACTGGTTCAGACACAGAAACCAACATGAGCCATGATCAAGCCTCCAAAGAACTTCTACCATTCTATCTTCCCTCCCTCCCCCATCCCTGACCAAACCATCATGATGAATTGTACATGTGTGAAGCTGAAGAGTTCATCTTTAGTCAAAATCTTTTCTGTGATCTACCAATGTCTATTCAGAGACTTCTAGACCATGAAATCTTCTGTCCCCGGGGAAGGTGCCGACCAAGTAAAGTCGTATAAACTGCTTGGGCACTGAGATTACGGGCAGAGAGAATTCCCAACAGTGCAAAGCTCCTGGGGAAAGGGAGGTTAAACTTTATCTCTTTGCAGGAAAGCCCTTTCAGCTCATGAAGCTCTGGGCCAAAGCTCCAGTGATGTCAGAGTTAATGTAGGGTTTTATAGTCTCATTTCCTTTGTTTGCTTTAACTGGGCAATCGTGCATGGTCTCCCTTCTCAAGTAAGGATTATCTTCTATGTGGCGAGTTGTAAAATGAGTCTTAGTGAACTCTTGAAGCCGTTTCACTCATATAAAAATGTGTCGGAGGCATTTAGAAAATCCAGATTACAGACCTGCTTCTGCACATGTGTGGGGAGACTGACTGTCCTATCCCACCCCAAAGTGGCCCCTAATTCTCATTCCTCTCCCTTCTCATTTCTCAGGAAATCTGATACTGATAAAAAAAAAAAAGGTTGCCTGCTAAATCCTGGGTTTATACAGAGGCAGAGAGACAGGCTAGGTAGGGCTGGCATGCTGAGACTAAAATGTGCTTTCCTCTTCATGGCAAGCCTTTCACCTTCTCTGACAGAGCCTCACTTTCTCGTAGTGGAGTTCCCTGGGGGCCTTGTTTCTCCTCTCCTCCCCTCTTTGGGCCTTCCTGTGGGACTTTAGAGCATCCCCTGTTGCCTCCATCACAGCTCTCCAGGCAATGGAAAGGTGAAATTTCAATCAACTGCTGAGAGCCCAAGAAAGAGGAACAAGGAGGAGACTGTAACTAACAACATTATGGGGATTCGAAATTGTTTATGGCTTTTGTTTATCTGCGTGATCCTCAAATCCATTAACACGAGCACGCCTTGTTAGTATGGACACCGTTGACGTGAAATAATTCAACAAGAGCTAGTCTAAAGTTTGCCAGCGTTGGAAAGAAAAAGGCTGACAGAACAAAACTTACAATGTAAACAAGATCCTCAGGAGAATATTTAAAGCACTGAAGAAAACAGCCTGCTAGTCAAGCTTCCTTTCCTCCTCCTCCCGCCCCCATGCCCAGTATCTCAACTGCTTTAGTGTCAAACGATTCTCTTTTATTAAAGTCATTTCCACTGGACAACGCATGCTCGGTCTAGTTCTAGTTTGTGTTTATGCTTGAAGGCCACGAGCTTACCATTCTTTAAAAACATTTTCTAATTCATACTCGTCACCTGTTTAGACTAGGCTTCTCTCCGGTTACTCTGAGTTAGGAATGGTTTACAATATGGGCCTTCCAGCTTTCCCACACTCAAAATATCGCTTTTCTTTTTTTAGATCTTCCCTTTTGTCTTAGAATCAATACTGTGTATTGGTTTCAAAGCAAAAGAGTGGTCAGGGCTGGGCAATGGGGGTCAAGTGACTTTCCCAGGGTCACTCAGCTAAAAAGTATCTGAGATCAGATGTGAAGGTCTTGCCCTTGGAATGAAGAGCCAGGTCTGGCTCTCTATCCACTGAGCACCCCACTGGGGAAGGCCAGATCAGGAAGAGAAATTATTTAGCCAAAATGCTTCCCCTTTAGGTATTTGGATTTGATTTACCCCAATTTAGACACCAGCTTGGGGCAGATTGCCCTGTTGGATGTTTGAGAATGAGAGAGGAAGAGCTGAGATGTTCTCCTTCCCAAAGCAGACAAGCTTTCCATTTCTGGGCACTCTCCAGCGATGCAGGGGACTCTGTGAGATGATGATCGGGGCACTCATTTGGGGAAGGATTATGTTGGGCTTCGGCTTCGAACTCAGAAGGAAAGAGAGAGAGCCATATTCTAGTATTAGAGATGAGGGTGTGTGCTACGTGCAGGTTTATACTGTATCCAGTGGAACAAGAAATACAAAATTACTTCATTTCTTTGGCTATTTTACTGATCGACTCTAATGTAAAATGATGATGGCTGGGATTCACATAGTGTCTTGAGTTTTACATGTGTTATCATTACTACAGCCCTGGGAAGTAGGGGCTATTATTATGGTTCTTTTTTTTTTTTTAAGTTTTTAAAACATTATTTTATTTGGTCATTTTTATACATTGTTCATTGGAAACAGATCATTTTCTTTCCCTCCCCCCCAACTCCCCCCCACCCCTTCCCTAGCCAACGCACGATTCGTCTGGGTATCACATGTGTCCTCGCTCTGAACCCATTTCCTTGTTGTTGGTATTTGCATTAGGGCGCTCATTTAGCGTCTCTCCTCGATCATATCCCCTTAACCTCTGTAGTCAAGCAGTTGCTTTTCCTCGGTGTTTTTACTCCCTCAGTTTGTCCTCTGCTTGAGGATAGTTTTGTTTTTGTTTTTGTTTTTTCTTCCTCGTAGATCGCTGCAGGTTGTTCAGGGACATCATAAAGCCATTACTGGAGAAGTCCATTACATTCTCTTGTACCACAATGTGTCAGTCTCTGTGTACAATGTTCTCCTGGTTCTGCTCCTCTCACTCTGCATCACTTCCTGGAGGTCGTTCCAGACTCCATGGAATTCCTCCACTTTATTATTCCTTTGAGCACAATACTATTCCATCACCAACATAGACCACAATTTGTTCTGCCATTCCCCAATTGAAGGGCATCCCCTCATTTTCCAATTTTTGGCCACCACAAAGAGCACAGCTATGAATATTCTTGTACAGGTCTTTTTCCTTATTATCTCTTTGGGGTACAAACCCAGCAGTGCTATGGCTGGATCAAAGGGCAGACAGTCTTTTATCGCTCTTTGGGCATAGTTCCAAATTGCCCTCCACAATGGTTGGATCAATTCACAACTCCACCAGCAATGAATTAATGTCCCAACTTTGCCACATCCCCTCCAGCATTCATTACTTTCCTTTGCTGTCATGTTGAACAATCTGCTAGGTGTGAGGTGATACCTCAGAGTTGTTTTGATTTGCATCTCTCTGATTATAAGAGATTTAGAACACTTTTTTAGAACAAGTCATTTGCCCATTCTGAGTTTATCTTGGTGTAGGGGGTGAGGTATTGATCCAAACCTAATCTCTCCCACACTTTCTTCCAATTTTCCCAGCAGTTTTTATCACATACTGGGGTTTTGTCCCAAAAACTGGGATCTTTGGGCTTGTCAAAGACTGTCTTACTGAGGTCATTTACCCCAAGTCTATTCCACTGATCCTCCTTTCTGTCTCTTAGCCAGTATCAAATTGTTTTGATAACCGCTGCTTTGTAATATAGTTTGAGATCTGGGATTGCAAGGCCACCTTCCTTTGTATTTTTGTTCATTATTTCCCTGGATATCCTTGATCCTTTGTTCTTCCAAATGAACTTTGTTATGGTTTTCTCTAATTCAGGAAAATAGTTTTTTGGTAGTTCAATGGGTATGGCACTAAATAGATAGATTAGTTTGGGTAGGATGGTCATTTTTATTATGTTAGCTCATCCCACCCATGATCATTCAATGTTTTTCCAATTGTTTAGATCTAGTTTTAATTTTTTGTGTGGAGAGTGTTTTATAGTTGTATTCATATAGTTCCTGTGTTTGTCTCGGCAGATAGATTCCTAAGTATTTTATATTGTCTTGGGTGACTTTAAATGGAATTTCTTTTTCTAATTCTTGCTGCTGTACTGGGTTGGAGATATATAGAAATTATTATGGTTCTTTTACAAATAAGGAAATTGAATCTGAAAGAGATGTAGTGACTTGTCTAAAGTCACTTAGCTAATAAGTGACTGAGGAAGAATTTGAATTGATGTCTTTGTAACTTCAAGTCTAACATTTCATTCAACATGTCACCTAGACATGTTGCATTTAAGATAAAATAAAAGTAAGATTCAGGTCTGGAGAATTGCTTTAATTCAATATGTACTCATAAGACCTGACCCATTTCAAGTCACATTTGTGTTAGGTTCAGACAGAGATCGTGGCTATTTAGTGCCATTTTCAGTCATGTCTCTTTATGACCTCATTTGGGGGTTTCTTAGCAAAAATATTGGAATGGTTCGCCATGTCCTTTTCCAGCTCTTTTTACAGATGAGGAAACTGAGGCATACAAGGTTAAGTGACTTGCTCAGGACCATACAGCTAGTAAGTGAATCAGGCCAGATTTGAGGTCGGGAAGATGAGTCGTCCTGACTCTAGGTGCAGTATTCTATACACTCTATCATCTGGCTGGCCTTTCTGGAAGAACTAGGAAGAGGACAGATAACCCGTTCTTGGCCCTCTCTCTAGTGAAGAGGAAAGCAGGAATGCGAGTTCAAAAGTTATTGCTGTAGTTAAGAGAAAGGATTAATGAGTAGCTGCACTGGCACTGGGATAGTTGGAGTGAAAAGGAAGGGATAGAACAGAGAGAGATTTTGATAATTGAACAATAAAACTTGGGAATTTCTGGACTATGAGGGGTGTTTGCTGTTGTTCAGTCAATCCAGTCATGCCTAGTTCTTGACAAAGACTTTGGAGTTTGTCATTTTCTCTTTCAGCTCATTTTACAGATGAGGAAACAGAAACAAACAGAGTTATGTGACTTGCCCAGGGCCACACAGCTAATGAGAGTCTAGGCAGCGTTGGTGAAGATGTGGCACTCATACAGAACCAGCACTGGGGGAGCTGCTCTATTCCCCCCCATTCCAGCACCAGTGGGCGTTATTTGCATGCCCCACCCCTCTGTCCAGCCACCCAAAGGAAGCATGTCCTCCCCCAACTCTGCTGTAATCCTGGGGCTCACAGAAAGCTTGACTTTGCCCTTTGGGCACTCAAACTTGGAAAGGTTTGCCAGTGAGGTCTAGGGTGTGGTTTGTATTTAGGTCTTCCTAACTCTGGGTCCAGGCTACCCAGCTTCCCCGAAACTCCTTTGAGCTGGATAACAATAGGAGTTCATGAAATTCAATTCAGACACGTTGTATGTAGAAAGGTGTACAAAATATTTGGGGTGAAGAAAGGCTGACATTAGACATGTGCCAGCCCAGGGAAAGGCATTATGACCCGACAAATATGTTGTTTTTGAGACATTTCAGTCATGTCTTAAGCTTTACTTGGCAGAGATCCTGGAGTCTGCCATTCCCTCTTCAGCTCTTTTTACAGATGTGGAGCCAAGGTAAATAGAATTAAATGACTTGCCCAGGATCCTACAACTAATTAAGTGTCACACCACAGCTGAACTCCTGAAGATGAATCTTCCTGAGTCCAGGCCCAGTGCTCCATCCATTGCACCACCTGTCTGCCTGATAAAAAGACCCAAACAGGAAGAGATCCAAATAAAGTTCTTTGAATGTTATTACCTCCTAGGTAAAGGGAATTCAGAAAAATGCAAGGGCAAGACAGTGGAATTGCTTGTGGCTATGGAAGAGGGGAGGGGAGGGGAGGGAAAGAACATGAATCTTGTAATCATAAAAATATTCTAAATTAATTAATTAAATCAAATTTTTCAAAAGAAAAACTTAATGAAAGTATACATAACTTAAATTAAATTAAAAATGGATAAAATTCAAAAAAATGAAATAAAAGAGGGATAAGAATTAAAAATTATAAAGTGTAATCACTAGGGGCAACTAGGTGACTCAGTAGAACCAGGCCTGGGTTCAGATATGGTCTCAGATACTTCCTAGCTGTGTGACCCTGGGCAAGTCACTTAATCCCAATTGCCCAGCCTTTACAGCCCTTCTGCCTCAGAACCAGTACTTATTATTGATTCACTATTGAAGCACCCAGACATTGAAAAAGTCATAGTTCTAATAAAAATTGCTGACATTTGTATGGTGTTTTAAAGCATCATGCTTTATTCCTGGCTAGTGTATGCACTTCATTCGCCCCATTTGCTCCTCACAAAAACCTTCTGAAGTTGTTGAGGCAGATGTTGTTGTTGTTGTTGTTGATGTTGTTATGCCCCTTCTCCATTGAGGCGAAAGGATGTATCCCCATGACAATTACAGATTAAAGTAGTACTAGAATCCAGGCTTTTTGACTACGACCAAAATACTGATCTATAAATGACTTATGAAAGGCTTTACTTTGAAATCCTCACTGGGGTGGTGCCAGTTTATATCACAGAAGACATTATTCCTCATCAAAAGTCTTTTTTTTTTTTTTAAGAAAACTCTTACCTTCTGTCTTAGACTCAATATTGTGTATTGGTTCTAAGACAGAAGAGCAATGAAGGCTAGGCAAAGGGGTGACTTGCCCAGGATCACACAGCTAGGAAGTGTCTGAGGTCAGATTTGAACCCAGGACCTCCCATCTCCAGGTCTAGCTTTCAATCCACTGAGACATCTAGCTGCTCCCTGACAATATAGTCTTTGAAATATTATTTTCTAACAGCCACTGCCACAGACTAATAGGTGCCCTCAGTCAGCTTCTGGACTTTGTCATATATGAACAGGGAAATGACAGCAAGCATCCCATGTTTTCTTCACTCTTCTGATTTGCTGCCTCCCTCTCCCCGATGCTGACTTCCAACAAAGAAGAATTAAAGGTATTTTTGGCTCTTTGGCAGAGTCCTTGAAAAGAGTCTTCAGGCGTTATATTTCAGGTCTAAGTTGAAGGTCTCCAAAACCTGCTTTGGAAATGATTTGTTAATTATTGCTTTCTCTTCCTGACATTTTTAAAGATAAACTTACTCAGGTCAGGCTTTTAAACCCTTAGAGGTTCAGAGATTGTTTGATTTCTCTTTGGATTCCTAACACCTAATACTGTGCTTACCAAATACCTTTTAAACACTGAATAAATTATTTCACCCTATTTGCCTCAGTTTCTTCATCTGTAAATTGAGATGAAGAAGGAAATGTCAAACCCTTCCAGTTTCTATGCCAAGAAAGCCACAAATAGGATCATGAAGACTCAGACATGATTGAAATTCCTTTAAGATGCTAATTTCAAATTGTCCAAATAATACCCCCCAAAAACGTCACATATTGCACTCCTACAGCAAATATTTGGAACTAATTCTGTGCCAGACTACCTGAATGTTGGGCATCCTTACAGAGCCCTGCTTCCATGTTGTTGTAGCTTATGGTTTTAGGAAATAAGTTCTTTGAAGGGGAGGTAGGTTGAAATCATGATTGGTTGGTCATAGCCCCATCTTTTGCTGAAATTAAGCATAATTGCTGAGTTCTAAGAGTAATCACATAGGTTGGAACTCATTAACCTCCAAGCCCTGTTTAAAGCTGTAATTAGTTTAGGCCAGGCAATGGGCAGAACAGAAGCCTATTTATGGATCAGATTCTACTTTGAAATAGATGAAAGATGAGTGGTGACTCAGTGGATAAAATACAGGATCTGGAGTCGAGAAGATCTGAGTTCAAATCAGGCCTCAGACACCGACTACTTATGGGACCCATACAAGTCATTTCATCCTGTTTGTCTCAGTTTTTCATCTATAAAATGAGCTGGAGAAGGAAATTTGTCCCATGTGACCCTGCCAACTCGTTTCATCCTGTTTTCCTCAGTTTTCTCATCTGTCAAATGAGCTGGAGAAAGAAATGGCAAACCATTTCAGTGTCTATCCCAAGAAACCCCCAAATGGGATCATGAAGAGTCAGACATGACTAAAAGAACTGAACAATAACAAGAGCTTAAGGGCCAGGTGAGCAGACGTTCCTGTAAGTTAATTGTTGACTTGAGGTCTTCAAGGATAGAGCTTTTTCTTGCTTGTTTTTCTTCTTCATTCTTCTTCTATTTGCGAGACAGACAGAAAGAGAGACAGAGAGAGACACAGAGAAAGAGAGAGAGATTGGGAGAGAGAGAAAATAAAAGGATTCTTTATGGCCTTGAAGAAGTTATTCTATTTCCTTGGCCTTCGTTTATTCATCTGTAATATGGTGGTGAGAAGAAGATTAGACTAAATAACTCTCCCATGTCTCTTGGACTCTAAAATTGCAGGACTATGACCCTATTATCCCCCACTTCTACATTTATTCATTCCAATCAGTACAATTCCACCAACATTTATTCAGTGCTTAAAAGGTACGTAATAAACACAGTATTAGGTATTAATAATGCAAATAATACAAACAATCTCTGTACCTCTAAATCGCTTATACTCTCTATATTGTGGAGAAGAGAGAAATTATAAGACAATGCACTTATGAATGTCTGCACCTTCTCTCTGCAACTTAGAGTCCAGGTTGCACTGTGTGTCCCTAGGCAAGTAACCTAATCCTTCTATGCCTCCGTTTTCTTATCTGTAAAATGGGGATAATGATAGAACCTGCCTCCCAGGGCTATTGTAAGGATCAAAAGGAAATGTTCTTCCAAAAACAATTTTTAACATTTTGGGGGGTTCCAAATTCTCCCTCTCCTTTCCTCCCTCCCCTCTCCCCCATCCTGAGAGAGTAAGCAATCGAATATAGATTTTACATGTAATGGAATAGCTTTTTATTTCCCCTACCCAAGGGAAAAGTTTAAAACACAAAAGGTTCATAAGTACACAGAGAAAAAAAACACCTTAAGACATGAAGGAGTAACCCCTAAGACCTAAAAATCTAAAACATTTTGTGGGACTACTGAACAACCATTTTGCCTTCACCTTGGCTTTGCACTGTCCAAAACTCCCTCAAGGTCTAGTTCTTCAGACTCTCCCTCCTGTCGGTGGTCATCTTCTCTGAGGCCCATCGTAGTGGCCACAGCAAGCGTCTCCCATAGTATGCCTGGAACCACCATCCACCTTGCTATTTCTGTGTCTTCACCCATGATCAGGGTAAGAAACACCAAGTAGAAGAGCCAAATGGGGCTCCAATATCCAGGCTCAGCCTTTTTTAGCCCGTGCCTGTGCTTAATTCCATAGGCAAGCCAGTGTCATAGCTCCTGGAAGTGAGAGGATAAGAGCTTGTAAGGAAAAGTACAAAAGACAAGTTTGCAATATCTCTTCGTGCTTGACAGACAAGAAGAAAAGAAATCCTTTCTTTTAAAGCCTGTTAAGTATGCCACTCTTCATAGCTCAGTAGCCAGTTGTCTGTTGGATAGAATGGAGGTGGGGGGTGAAGTGAGGAGAAGGACACAAGGTTCACATACGGGTTAAAACCCTGTCCAATCCCCCATGGGGTCTAAACACATTCTCCAATGGGATCACCTCCTTTACCCAAGAAGATAATTAGATTTTCAATTCTTTGAGGAATTATCTTCTCTGTCCTTTGTATACCACAATAGTACTAGTTCTAGATAATGGGAATAGTGAAAGAATGTGGGAAGCTCCCTTTTCTTTTTTAATAGCTCTTACCTCCTCTCTCAACATCTATACTAAGTATTGGTTCCAAGGCAGAAGAGTGATAAGGGGTAGATGATGGGTGGTAAGGGACTTGCCCAGGGTCATACAGGTAGGAAATATCTGAGGCTAGATTTACATGAAGCATTTCTTTGTTGAACCAAGAATGAAAATGATATCTGCATTTTTCTGTTGTTTCTGATCAAGGTCTTGTTTCTAACATTATTATCCTCTATTTATCTTTTATATCTGCTATCTTTTAGATAATATTGAACTTTAGTGGAAAATTTCCTATGAATGTTATATTCCATTAAGAAGTAATACAGGGGGCAGCTTGGTGGCTCAAGTGGATTAAGAGCCAGGTATAGAGCTGGGAAGTCCTTGGTTCAAATCTGAACTCAAATGCTTCCTAGCTGTGTGACCCTGGGCAAGTCACTTAACCCCCATTGCCTAGCCCTTACCACTCCTCTGCCTTAGAAACAATACTTAGTATTCATTCTAAGACAGAAGGTAAGGGTTAGAGAAAAAAAAAAGCCAATCATGTGAGTCACCAAATGGAAATTTCAGGTATTACAGCAAATTCTTCTAATAGTGCTCTCAATTCACCTAAATTCAAATAGGTAGCATAGTGGATAGTGAAAGAGTTGGAGTTAGGAAAGCCCACTTTAAAAATTGGGACAGCTAAGTGGTACAGTGGATAGCATGCAGGACCTAGAGTCAGGAAGATTCATCTTTAAGTTCAAATCTGCCCTCAGGCACTTACTAGCTGTGTGACCCTGTGTGAGTCACAACCCTGTTTGCCTCAGTTTCCTCATCAGTGTGACAAGGAAATCACTTTAAAAGACTGATATATATTAATTTAAGGTCGCCAAGGAATTCAGCTATGTAATTCCTAAATGAAAACTCAAGTCAGCAGTCAACCTTTTATGGAATTTTTAATTACAAACAGGAGGAAGAAAGGTATTAGAGAGAGAGAGAGAGAGAGAGAAAGGGGAGAGAAGGGAATAGGGATTAAGTACCCCCTCTGCTTAGGCTGGGCCAAAGGCCCAAGCCCTTAGATAGCTGAGGCAAAGAAAAGAGATCAGTCCCTATCACTCACGTGACCAAAATGGAGAAACAGTCCCAGGGGCCTCCACCTCCAGCCTCCTTCAGAGCAAGCTTCTCAGAGCACAACCTCTCAGAGCAAAACCTCTCGAATTCCCCCAGTCCTCAGACCCCGCTATCTTTAATGAAACCATCTAAGTTCCCTCCCCTCAGTTCTCACATCTACCAATCACTGTCCATATCTTCCCTGTGCCAATGGTGGCTCTAGTTTAACCCAGGACCGCCCAGAGGTCTGTGGCTTTGCACATGTCTGTTGAAGGTCATATTCTCAAATAATTAAATCTTGATCCTTTGCTTCAGCCCTTCCTAAATCCTTTTACTCTGAGTAGGGTGGAGATTGTAGTTTCCAAGACCTGGTTCTGTCATTCCAAGTATCTCTATTGTATTAATTCTAAAATCAATCATGACTCAAAAGAACTTCCTGTTCTATGCTTAAGCATAGGTCAAAGCCCTTTCCATTGTTTAGCAAAGGGTATCTGTCCTAAAGCAGTCCCAAGTAGGGAGGAGAAGGATCCTCCCATGCCAAGGGGGTTCACATTCCAATAGAGTTCTTACTATCAGTAGGAAATTTTTTCCAATATGGAACTTTCCAATGGTGAAATTTCCAACATTCACAAGTCTAAGAAATTTCAAGGTTTACATCAGTAAAATGAGCTAGAGAAGGAAATGGCAAATCATTCCAGTATCTTCCCCAAGCAATTCCTAAAGACTAAACACAATTGAAAATGACTGAACGAATTCAAATCTAATCCTAGGCACTAACTAGCCATGATTCCAGTCAAGACATTCATTTCTGCCACTCCTCTAGAAAATGGGGATGATGTTAAAAGCACCTATCTTACAGTGCTGTGAGGCTTAAATGAGATCATGTGAAACTGCTTTGCAAATATCAAAGCATTATAGAGATGCTGGGTTTTTTTTCATCTAAAAATATATATTAAACAACAACTGTATGTAAGGTACTTATCATTAGGCTCTAGGGAAACAGATTAACTTTCTCCAAGGCAATTCTATGCTAAACCATATACTAAGACACATACATAAATAGTCCGGTATAGAACAGAATGTGATCATTACGAAAAGGAAATCTAGATAAAATTCTATGAAAAAATGTTTTCATCTTAATCTTTTCCAGATAACAAGCTTTTCCATATTAATTCTCTCATTGTCTGTAATCCAGGTTTTCTCTCTCCCCCCATCCCTCACTTCTCCCCAGGAAGACAGGTAATATGATGCAGGTTGTACATATATCATGTAATACAGATTTCCCTGTTTGTCATGTTGAGAAACAAGCTGCGTATTTTATGCACTACCGAAAATTTTACTGGGAAAATTAAGTGAAGAAGTGAATCTGCATTCAGGCTTTTTCTGCTCGTTCTGTGCAAGTGAATGTCCTTTTTCATCCTGCGGCCCTGAGGGTCCTTCTGGTCTTATTGACAATAGATCATCCCAGGTCATGCTTGTTACCCTGTACAGTGTTCTCCTGGCTCTGCTCACTTCCCTTTGCATCACTTCCTAGAAATCTTCCCAGCTTTGTTTGGGATGCTCTTGTTTGCCTTTTCTTATGGCCCAACAGTATTCCTTCCCAATCATAATCCACAAAATGTGTTTCCGTGAAAAATTGAGGAGATTTCATTGCAGCTGCTTGGAGTGGAGATCAAGGTTAATGGAAGCTTTATGGCAAAGTCAGCGAGCTGAGTCTTTGAACGACAAGCGAGATTTCGGTGAATGGAGATATGGAAGGATGCTGATCTAGGCTTGCAAAGTTCTGGGCAGCCAATAGGAGATAGAGAATTACTGTCAGCCCAGAGGTCCTGCAAAGAAAACAAGATGCAAAGGCATAGTTATCATGAAGACAGTGATAAAAGGCAATATAGATTGAGACCAAAAGCCAGAATGATTTTATGAGGGGAAGAGAAATATTAAGGAAGCCCTAAATTATCTGAGGGTATTGCTTCTGTCATCCATGATACTATCTGTAACCTCAGTTTCCAGGAAATGCCTTGATTTATCAAGAATAAAGAATATGTATGTTGCAGGGTAAGGGAGTTCCATCTGGAGCAGAGAAGAAGGAAACCATATGCATGCTATACTCTGTTTTTTTCAAGATTTGGCTTGTTTTTAAACGTTTACCTTCTGTCTTAGAATCACTACTATGTATTGGTTTTAATGCAGAAGAGTGGTAAAGGCGCAGTAATGGGGCTTAAGTGACTTACGTGCCCAACTTAGGAAGTGTCTGGGACCAGTTTGAACCTAGAACTGGCTTTCTAGCCACTGAGCAACCTGGCTGCCCCATGCCATACTTTGGGACAGTGAAAACTAAAAATAAAAAATAAATGTATGGACAAGGATCTCCTCTCTCCTTGAGTGAGATCCTGCAGCTCCACGAAAATAATAGCAATAGATGACGGACCCAGAGTACAAATACTGTAGCAGACTTCAAAAGAATCTTGGTTCTTCAAACCCAAAAGCTTTGGAATAAGGATGCGAGACAGCTATGTGATGGAGGAGGGAGCGCGCTGGCCTGAGGATCAGGAAGTCTTGAGTAAATCTTCCCTCCCGTACTTACTAGCCACATAAACCTGAGCATTTGGCCCCTTCCAGCTCTAAACTTGTGCTCCTATGAACATGGTTAAAAGGTCATTTGTGGGGAGGAGGGAAACTGGGTGGCTCAGTGGATAGAGAACCAGGAGTAGAGATGGGAGGTCCTGGGTTCAAATATGACCTCAGACACCCAATTGAGATGCTTCAGTCAGCTCTACTGAGAGTTTTCAAAAGATTAGGAATGGTGAGATATAGGTGCTTCTGTCCTATTTATCCACCCCAGCATTTCTCTACATCACCCCAATTCATTCTTCCACCTCTGCACATATGACCCTTTTGGACCTAAGTAGCTGATTCTATATCACAGCCACCATATTATGTCCTAGGCAGACGCACATATGTAGTGATGTATTCCGTGATGGACACGATATTTTTTCCAGATTACGTGCCAATTAATCACATTACATTTTTAGTATTAATTGTCTGACATTTTATAATCCACGTTTCCCTCCTCCCCCCCCCCTTTCTCCTCCCCAAGAAGGCAGATATGTTATAAATTGCATATATATTGCATATAAGACATACTTCCCTGTTTGCCATATTGTGAAACAAGACATATATTGCTTACACTAGAGAAATAAATTGACAAAATTAATCATTTTCAGAAGAGCAGCCAAGATCAGTAAATCAGCAGGCATTTATTTACCAAGCACTTTGCTGATATTGATACAAAGAAAAAAAGTAAAAATGCCCTTGCCCTCAAGGTGCTTACATTTTAGTGGCAGGAGAAAAGATATACATATACAGATGATTTCTTTTTAATGCACAAATAGAGAATCCAAAATCATCCCATCTAAGCTTTGCCTGAAGAAACTGGTTATGTTTAGCCTGGAGAAGAGAAAGGCTTAGTGGGTACCTAATTTGAAGGGCTGTCATAGGGAAGAGGGATTAGACTTGTTCCACTTAGCCCTGGACAGTAGAACTAGGAGCAATTAGTGAAAGATACAGAGAGAAGGGCTTTGCTTTATAAAAGGAAAATAATTCCTAACCATCTGAGCTGGCCAAGAATAGAACTGGCTGCCTTAGGAGGTTTTCCTTCGATGAAAGTTCTTAAATGGAAGCAAGGTGACTTAGAGAAGATGTTATGGAGGGTATTACAATTCGGAGAGAGTTTGATCTAGATGACTTCTGACATCCAATCCAATTTTGACTTCCTGTGGAGTCAGATTCTATGATACTAACTTTAACCTTGGTTTCCTGATTGGGCATTTGGTTGGTTTTTAAATTTTTTTTCATATTTTTTCCAGTTGCATAGAAAAATAATTTTTGACATTCATTTTCTAAGATTTTGATTTCCAAAAAACTGGATGTTTTTAATACACACAATTTATAACTAGGAAACTGTTTGATTTGTGAACAATAAAGAAGGTATTCATGAAAAAATCCCATGGCACTTAAAAGTGTGATTCTCTTTCAATATCTAAGACCATCAGGGGGCATCTGGGTAGCTCAGTGGATTGAGAGCCAGGCCTAGAGATGGGAGGTTCTAGGTTCAAATTTGGCCTCATACACTTCCCAGCTGGGTGACCCTGGGCAAGTCACTTGACCCCCATTGCCTAGCCCTTACCACTCTTCTGCCTTGGAGCCAATACACAGTATTTGACTTCAAGACAGAAGGTGATTGTTTAAAAAAAAAAAAACTATCTAAGACCATCATTGGAAACAATATATACAGAAGCAAGAATCTTGATTCTTGGACTCATAAGATCTGAGTTCAGATCTTGAATGATTTTTTTACTGCCCATATGATATTGGGGGAATCATTTAACTTCCCTGGGCCTTAATTGTCACAACTATTAAGTGAGGGTTTTTTTTTAACCCTTACCTTCTATCTTGGAATGGGGGTCAAGTGACTTGCCCAGGGTCACACAGCTAGGAAGTGTCCGAGATCATATTTGGACCCAGCACCTCCTGTCTCTAGGCCTGGCTCTCAATGCACTGAGCCACCCAGCTGCCCCTAAGTGAAGGTTTTGGGATACATGCTATCTGAAAATCTTTCTAAGTCTACATGTGTTATTCTATGTATGTTTATTGATCTCATATTATGTGCAAGGCAGCATAGTGATGTCTTAATTGGAATGACATCTGTATTTATTAAAATGCTTTAACATAAATTATCATCCTTCATACCATCCCCACCCCCAAAGCCACGTGGATAAGGTAAAGCAAGTGCTGTTATCTCTATTTTAAAGATGAGTAGAGGGACAGCTAGGTAGCACAGTGAATAGAACACTAAGCCTGGAGTCAGAAGAATATGGGTTCAGGGGATAGACAGAGACACAGAGATGGAGACACAGAGAGAGAAAAAGGAAGGAAGGGAGGGAGGGAGGGAGGAAGGGAGGGAGGAAGGGAGGGAGAAAGGAAGGAAGGAAGGAAGGAAGGAAGGAAGGAAGGAAGGAAGGAAGGAAGGAAGGAAGGAAGGAAGGAAGGAAGGAAGGAAGGAAGGAAGGAAGGAAGGGAGGGAGGGAGGGAGGGAGGGAGGGAGGGAGGGAGGGAGGGAGGGAGAACCTCTGAAAGATAGGGAAAGGTCACACACAGACTCACTGGTATAAGCAGGCCTGCTGACTTGTAGATATGATCCATACCACTATTATACCATGCTGCCTTGTCATTAAATTCTTTTCTACAATTTCCTCCTAGAATTGGCTAGGCTAAGTACTGTCTCCCATCTTTATAGAAAGCTTTTACCACAGAGAACACCTTGTACATGCTGTTCACTAGTGTAATTGCAGTCACTATATATGTAACCAGATATGGGCAGAGAGCAGGTCTTCTTTGTTGCTCCCATTGAACACAATGAGTAGGAGCTCAATAAATATTTCATGGGATCATAGGATTTATTTGTTGAATGAATGAATTTGTGAATTAATATATAGCCCTCTGGGTAGCTAGGTAGTACAGTGGATAGAGCACTGTGCATGGAATCAGAAAGATTCATCTTCATAAGTTCAAATCTAGCATCAAGATACTTATAAACTGTGCAACTAGGCAAGAGTCTTAAACCCTGTTTGCCTCAGTTTCCTCATTTGTAAAATGAGAAGGAAATGGCAAACCACCCCTGTATCTTTGCCTAGAAAACCCTAAATGGAGTCACAGAGAGTCAGACACAACTGAAAAATGATTGAACAACAAAAATAGTTTCCTGAATGCATATAGAAAGCTTACTTTCTTCCTCTAAAGAGACACAAAATCTAAAGTCATAGATAATCTCAGTTATCTACATGTGGACTATTAGTGGTGAATATTTAATACCAAATTGGCTTTTCCTTGTCATTCAGTGAATTTCTAAGGAAGCTCCTCTTTTTATTAGTTGGTTTATAACAAAAAGATTGAAAATTAATTAAAAGATTTGCTTAAGCAAAAACTATTTAGGAAGGTAATTCTGCTGTGAAAATAACCTTCCCTATAAACATATTTCAGGTACCTTTTCTATTTTATACTATTTGGGATTATCCATGGCACTTTTCCATTTGTAGGAATAATCAAGAATCAACTGTCACTTTTCTACATTATTTTTGCAGTTAAAATATGGAAGTTAAAACACAACAGATGGAAACAAGGTACTTGACAGAGTTAAATGTGGGTTGCTCGCTTCTTCTTGTATTTATTCTACTCTCTTTAAAGCTAATTTGTCTAGAATTCTATTAGTCAGAATCCCATCAATCAGCACTTCTGCCTTTCTAGAATCAATAATTATTGATGTCTCAGATGATGACCGTGAGAGATTGCAATATCTTCCAATGGCTTCTGAATCATCAAAGAAAAATTAAATTATATTTAGCATAGTCTTCATATTACATGTATTTCTTTATATTCCAATTCTTTGAAGACTAGCAATCCATGTATAAGGTTAACTGGAATACTTAAAGGATTGGAACTCCCATTCTCTAGTTATCCCAGATGACAGGGTTTATTGTGTCATGTGTTGCTAAATAACAACAACAACAACAAAAAGACCATTCCTACTTAGTTCAGGGCCTAGACTCTAGGTTGTCGATTTAAGACTTTGCTAATTAAATAATTGTTCACTGTAAAAACTCATCCAGATTCCAACCCTATAAATCATTTGACATAACTGATAATGAAAATGAACACCATTTTGGATTTAATGGATGCTGGGGAGGCTTCTTCTTTATACATGATGATTTGATTTTCCCTACTAGCAGTAAAAGACTTTCTTTTTAAAGGAAGCAAAACTTTTCAAGGGTCTTTTCTCCCTCCCAATATATGCACACACACATGTGTGTGCAATATAATGAAGGCCTGAGGGACAATATTAGCACTTCTAAAAAAGAGTACCAGGAATTTTAGTTTTTACTCTGGCAACTGGAGGCTGAGGAGAGCTCTCCTTTCATGTTTGTTTTCAGTACATAAAATGATTGAAATCAATTTTCCAGAGAGGGAAAGGGAAAGAGTGATAAAGAAATGGAAAATGTTGCAGAATTTTCATTTGCTTCATCATCTGACCCATGAGTCAAGCGAGCTGCTAGAAGTGTCATATTCACAGAGGAGACGAGTCCTCTAATATTTTTCACTGGGGTTGAAGAGGACCAAAATGAGTTAGGAGCTCCTTGCAGATATTTCTGCTCTCCCTCCCCATCCTCTAGGAGGGAGCCAGATAGTAAGCTGGGTCATCTTCCCAAAGGTGCAGCAGGGGTCCTTGTTGACCTGCTGAATCAGATCTGTAGATTGTGCGTGAGTGTATGAAGAAGTATTAGAGCCAATGGTCATATGCTACCGAAGGATGATGCAATACTCAAAGTTCTCTACACTCAACAGTGGAGCAAAGTCTCGAAGGGAGCATTGGGAAAAAACCTTTTCAGTGGGGCTTTGGAAGCACATGAGAACCCACACACACAGGGATCTGGCTTACCATTTCTATGGCACCCTAACCTCAGATCCTGAGCATTATTTTATTTTAATAACAAAGTTCCACATAAGTTTTCCCAAGTTTGTGTGATTCCTGTTGTCTCCCTCCCTTCTTGCTTCCCCTCTCCCAGAGTTGACAAGCAATTCTATCTGGGCAACATATTTCCATATTATTCCTTTTTGTGAGTGAATAATCTTATAAAATGAAAACTCCAAATCATAGGCTCAAATGAACAAGTGCTTTTCTTCTGTGTTTCCGCTCCCACAGTTCTTTCTCTGGATGTGGATAGCATCTTTCTCATAAGTCCCTCAGAATTGTCCTGGATTGCATTGCTGTTAGTAGAGAAGTCTATTACATTTGATCATTCCACAGTATGTCAGTTACTGCACCATCTACTTTTAAGATGACATTTTTAAAGAAGAAATTAGGCTAGGGAAGGGTGCTTAGAGAATGTACATGTATATGTTAGAGGCAGTGAAATTCAATTTAAGTCAACAATTAGATTGCTTTATTAAACACTTCCAGGCCCCTGCTAAATTCTGGAAAAACAAAAACAAACAAGCAAAAAACAGAACAGTCCTTGGCCTCAAGGAGTTGCCATTCAATTTATTTTTTTTCCTTTTATTTGGCATTAAATGTTTTCACTGAATAGCCAAATGACCATGCAGTTTGGGGGTTAAGGTATGTGAGAGAGAGAAACTCAGGAAGAAAACAGTAGACTAAATGTAGTTCTTTTATACAATTTTGCTTCAGGATGCCAGATTTAAATTTGATGGCATCATGGTTAAATTGATGTGATTGAGAAGTAGGGAAAGAAAATTGTACAGAGGAGGAAAATACATAGAGTCCACGTACTAGGGAGAAGTATTAGGTACTGCCTTTTATAAAAGGAGTAATTTCTCCCTCTTTTCCTTGAGGACAGTGAATGGGGCTTAATAAACAGGAGAAAAAAACAAATGGACAGAAAAGATTTTTCCATTTGGCTATAGTGAGAGTCATTTGGAGTTTTATTGACAAGAGTGTCAAGGTAGTGGTACAGATGAATATGAGTGCATGGAAGATGAGATGCGTTAAACGGGATAACCAATTTCAGGTGTGGAAAACAGATTATGGGATGTCTCCCACTGTGGGATTCTTTATTACCTGATATTCCCATCACTAGCATCCCTTTTCAAGGAAGTCTTGCTGTCTCACAAATACCACATTTATTCCTGCTTTACTATCTTGATTTATGTGGTTTTCTTCATCTGTAATATTCCCTCTTCCAATCTATCCTTCAAACCTCAGAGCACACTTACCTTTTTCATGAAGTTATCACTTAGGAGCCAGCATTCATTGGACAATCAGTCAACAAACATTAATTAAATGTTATATGCTAAGCTCTGGGGATACTGAGTCAAACTGAAGCAATCCCTTCCCTCAAGGAGCTTACCTTCAAATGGGCTAACAGATCCTTATTTAAAGGTACAGAGACTATATACCTAAAAAGTACAAGGTAGTTTGGAGAAAGAAGACACTGTTTCTAAGGCATCCTAACCTCGAGATTTTAATATTTCTTTCAGGCTATGTTGCCAAACTATCAGGGCTTCCATGTTCAATTGAAGGAAATGGTTGTTGTTGAGATGTTTTCAGTCTTGTACAAGTTTGTGGCCCCATTTAGGGTGTCCTTGGCAAAGATACTTGAGTATCTTTCCATTTCCATTTCCATTTTCAGCTCACTTTACAGATAAGGAAACTGAATCAAGAAGAGTTAAGTGCACTTGCCAGGGTCAAATACCTCTACCCATGAAGATGAGTCTTTCTGATTCCAAGCCCAGTGCTCTATCCACAGGGCCACTTAGAGAGAAATTTAAAGGCTTCATTTCTGAACTTCAGGAATACTCACAGAGTATATCATATAATCAAGATCTTAACTATATTCCACCTTCTATTGTTTGGTTGATTTCACATGTTACTCTCAAGTCCTTAACTGAATTATAAACTCCTTATGGGCAGGGATCTATCGTGTACATCCTATCCTCTGGTTTTTCTGTATTTCCCATAGTATCTAACATAGGGCTCCTATAAAGTACTCCAAAAATGCAAGTTAATTAATTGATTGATGGTTTAGGAGAGTCCTGCGAAGTTAGAGCTCTCCAAGAATGATATAAGGAGCCAAATGATTACAAAACATTCTGTAATGTATCCACAAACTACACACCCTCTTCACCTTATCCCTTAAGTGCTACTTGGCTGGAAATAATAAGCATATCCTGTTTTATGAGAAGAGAAGTTTCGAGCTAAGGCCAAAGGAGTAAATATGAGATTGTAGAATCATAGGATGTTGAGATCATAGGAATTAGAGCTGGAAGGGGCCTTAGGAATCATCTAATCCAACCCTCTCATTTTGCAGATGAGAAAATGGGCCCAGGGAACTAAAGGGTCTTGTCCAAAGTGAAATGACTTTGAGTTAGGAAATAGCAGATAGGAAGAGCTTCCTTAATTCTCCAGAGGCCCAGAGAGCCCAGCTCAGTCTTGGCAGCAGGGTGGACTAGTTAGCCAACCAGTGATCCTAAGGGTTAAGGTGGGGGAGCTACTGACAGAAATGTAAACAAAACCAGGAAAGTCTAGAAGGAATTATTTCATGCCACACTAATTGAATAATGTGAGATTATGGACCTGTCAATTACCTCATCTGGACACCAGATTCTCATGTTGTGTTGAAGAATGGGCTGTAAGTAAGCTTTTCTAAAGAGCAGAAAGGGGAGCGGGGAAGGAAAGAATCCCAGCTCTCATTCTTGATCTTTTTGGTTGGTCATAGTGGAAAATTAACCAAGGCAGGTACCATTGGTAACAAGGATGACAGAATTGTCTTTTGCACACTCTATTCTAGTTCATTACAATCTGCCATTTACTTTATATCAAGGATTAAGTTGATCAAATTGCTTCCTGGCATGAGAATTAGCTCAGTGGGAATGGCACATGGGGCAGATATGGGTTGTTAGTGGGAGAGAGGAGGATGAGAGGTTTGAAGCACTGAGCTGCCTGCTGTCTACCTAGATCCAGGTGAAGTATTATGATAGGGAGACCTGGACAACCAAAGATAGACATGGAGGTACCAAGCACATTGACCAAGGAGGTATCATAGAAGAACTAATAAAACAGAGTTTGTTGATTCACAATTGGGCTCCATATTTGGGGACTACATATACAGTGTTTCTTTAAAAGAAACATTTAACTATCAGATGATAGTAATAGCCACTCATTGCTGAGTTCATTCTATCATTTTCAATATGCTTCACTGAGGTGAAAGCATTAAGTATGTGTTGCACTCTCTGTGGTTAATAGAAGGTTCCAGATCCATGTTGGTGAATCTATGGTACATGTGCCAGAAGGGGCTGCTCCCCTCCTCCTCTCCACAAATGCTTAAGAACATTTTTCTCATCACCTGCCCCTCTGTCCAGTAGTCCAATGGGAGCGCTTCCTCCCTCCCCCATCTGGGGTAAGGAGGGCGGCTCACATGCAGCATGAGGGTTGCAGTTTGGGCACTCAGTCTCTAAAAGGTTCACCATAACTGTCCTAGATCTTCTATCCCTCATCTTTGCTTCTCATATTGGGTAGAACCACTCATTATCTCAGAGTGTATGAAATTTGTGGCTGTTTCCAATTAGTACTAAGAAAAAATAGCCTGTAATAGACAATTGAGAACAATCCTCAAAGCTAGGAAGATTTAGGTTTAGTTCTGCTTTCTGAAATATACTTTCTATATGTATTATGACCTTGCACATGTAATTTAAATCTCTCAGAGTTCTAGACAACTCTCTAAATTGCAAAAGAAGTGGTAATCTGTTTTGGTAGCAGGAGTACTTCACCTGGGAGTTCCCTGTATCAGTGAAATCATAGCTCTAGTGTCTTTCCTTATCTAAGCCCTTTACTCTCCCACCTCCAACCCCCACTAGAAAATCTGACTCTTTTTGAATTCGCTTTATCTAAAAGAATGCTAGTCAAGTGACCTTGAAATGAGAGAGTTGGTTACCCACAGAAACAGACACATTTGCTGGAATATGTATTTGTTGCTAATTAGCCTAGAGACAATAGGTCAATAAACAATGTTGGGGCATCTGGGTAGCTCAGTGGACAGACTAGAGGTACTGGGTTCAAATCTGACCTCAGACACTTCCTAGCTGTATGGCCCCAGTAAATAACTTAACCAATTGCCTATCCTTTACTGCTCTCCTGGTTTGAAATCAATATCACTATTGAGTCTAAGACAGAAGGTAAGGTTCATAAATTAGAAACAAATAGTGCTTAATAACCAAAGGGCACAATGCATACTCAACTATATAAGCACCTACTAAGTAACTGAAAAGCCCATCACTCCCTTGGACCTGGACTCCAGACATAGGATGAATCTGGTCCGTGGAATTCTACGAGATTTATAGTTTAGGTGCTCCCTGGAGCAGACAAAAGGTGTAAAATAATAGAGTTACTTCAAGTTATTTGACTCATATTTCCTTTGAGACTGGTCATTAGGCCAGTCAAAGTTAAGCTTTTACTATGTGCCAGGCATTGTACTAAGCTCTGGATGCAGCCAAGTGTTTAGTGTAGCAAAGAGAACTCTGAAATCAAGCTTTCACCTCCTCTAAACATGGCAGCTGGAATAGAAGATCTGGTGAATCCTGGGACTAAGACTGCAACTTCCAACGTGGTCTTGCCACAGCGTAACCATCATGGAGCAGTCAGTGGAATTAAGCAACGACTCCGTTCTTGCTTCCCTGTCATGTGTCCCTGTATCCCTTTGGTTGTGACCTTGACCATCCTTCTCCACTGCCATTTTAGGGCTGACTTCCTCTCTTGCTTCCCCAGTCTAAAGCCCCTTTGGCTTCTCACAGTGACATGGGGATAAGGAGGAGGAAGGGGGAATTGCAGTTTGAGGCTCACCAGCAGACTACAAAAATGAACAGGGGACCATAGCTTCAGAAGCAGCTAGGTCAGGCAATAGATAGAGTGTAGGGCCTCAAGTCAGGGAGATGCGTATTCAAATCCCACCTCAGACACATACTAACTGGGCAACTCTGAGCAAGTCATTTAACCCTCTCGCTTCAGTTTCCTCATCTGTCAAATGAGCTGGAGAAGGAAATGGCCAACCATCATTCCAATATCTTTGCCCAAAAGAACTCCAAATGGGGTCACAAAGAGTCAGATTAGAGCTAGAAAAGACCTGAGAGAGAATCCAGTCCAGGGGCCTTAACTTGAGGTCCATGAACTTGGTTTTTAAAAACATTTTGATCATTATATTTTGACATCATTGGTTTCCTTTGTAATCCTCTGTTTTTTATTTCGTGGATTTAAAATAATTATTCTGAGAAAGGGATCCATGACACAAAGAAGATTAAGAGCTCCTGATTCTAGTCTAACCCCTTCATCTTAGAAATGAGCTCAGAAACATTAAATAATTGGCTTAAGGTTATCCAGGTATGTTTCAAACTCGGGTCCTCTGCCTCCAAATCCAGCCATTGTACCATGCTGCTTCTATTTTTTATTGTGTAAGAATTATCTAAAGGTCACATCTTTAATTCTTGTCCCTCCCCATCTCAAAGAAAGAAAGAAATTGTTTCCAAAGTTTTCATTGGTTTCTAGAGGAAAACAGTCCAGTTTTTGACAGACAGTATTTAGGTTAGAGGCGGATTCTTGGAAGTCTCTAAAACCATTGAGGCAAAGACAGAGGTTTGGCCTTCTCTTTCAGTGTACTATATGTTTTCTTCCTGGTCAGAAACATTAATAGCATTTTCCCAGATGTTTCAGTCTATATGGAAATCCCCTTAAGCAATTTCAATAGTCCACTTGGATGCCAATCCTTTGCCAGGATTCAAGTTAATATGGAAAATGGGCCCTTCAAAAGTGAATTTTACCCCTCTGAATTGTCCCTGCTCTCATCCTCTTGAGCACGTAGACATAATTCGAGTATTCATCTTTCTATCTTGAAATTTAAATTATTGGGAGAGCATAGCTCAGTACTCTGACACTAATTGTACTTGTCACATGCAATTTTTTGATATAGAAGGACTAATATTGGGGAATCTGTATCATATATTCTATTCTGTCTTCCATCTTAAACCTAGGGCTTTGCCTGCTGACTCTAGTTTTTCCCCAGCTTTTTATTCAACGCAGCCCAACTCCTCCCTGCCAGCTTCTGTTTTTACTTAACCTGAGGTCAAGGCTCTTTAGGGTGAGGAACAATGAAAAAGGAAATTATCGAGATGGTTTTGAGCTAGAAAGTAGTAGAAACTGGTTGTGTCCTGAATTTCTGGAAATCTGTGCAGTTCTTTTCTTTCTAGGAAGCTAAAAAAGCATCGCGACGTAGACGTTCCTCTTCTAGTTACTCCCCAAGAGTTAGTCAGAGGGTAGTTTCAAAATAATTTGATCTGGGAATAAGTGATTAGCATTTAACTTCTTTAATGGCCAATTATTCACCAGCTATGCCAGTGAGTAAATCATTAGTCATCATCTCTTCTGAAGAGTAAATGTTTACTTGAGTAAAACAGTTATTTGTATTCGGTTTTAACTTGTGGAAAAAGAATGGAGGGAGCACTTTCTTGGTCAGGTGTGAGTTGGTTGAAGGATGTTCAAAAAAGACTTGGTTGAATTCAGATGATGTGCGGTGTGCAGAGATCTGCCTAGCCCAACTCTGTTCTGGACCCTTGTTCACTTCAGATCCGGCTGCCCTAAATTCTGCTTTCTCAAACTAAATAAATCAAATCAACTCCTTAGTAATAGGTCGGTGCCAGTCTTCTGTTTACCGGGAAGTTGCTTGTTTCTAGGCAATGGGGATGCAAGTCAGTGCTCGAACAAAACCACCATACTTAACTGCCTTTTCTTTGAAAATGTTTTGTAATTGGTCTTAATTGAGATGGAAGAATGTTGGAGTTACCTAGACTGGTAGAAGCCTAGAACATGAAGAGATTTGGCAGTGGTCCATTTCTGGGTCTGCTTTGCCAACAATTTTTTTTAACGTACCATATTGTAGGCAAAGTCTAGGTTGACTGATAGCCAGGTGGCCCAGTGGACAGAGCACTGAACCTAGAATTAGGAAGACCTGAGTTCAAATATGACTTCATACACTCCCTAGCTGCATGACCCTATGCAAGTTTCTTCACTTCTCTCTGCCTCAGTTTCCTCATCTGTAAAGTGAGAATAGCAGTAACACCTACCTTCCAGGATTGTTGGGAGGATAAAATGAGATAATATTTGTAAGAATGCTTCGTAAACCTTAAAGTGCTATCTAAGTGCTTGATATTAGCATTAATAGAGAGTCCATATACATATATGTGTGCACACATAGCAAACAGCATCTGGCATGAAGACTCCATTAAGAGAGCCGGATAATAGCTACCATTTCTGGTCCTGTCAGTTCAAACGAGTAAATTTTAATCAACAGACCGGAAGCCAATTTAGAAGCTGAAATGTGAGCCGAGGGCCAGCCAAAGGTCAGTCCCCTTCGCCATGGTACTAATGGCCCAGGTGTGGACGAACCACCAGCCACCAACGGAGAACCTTGGCTTGGAGCTGGACTGTTAGATCAAAGATGTTTCCGCTGGGATCCTTATGAGAGGGAGCTGACTCCAGGGCTGCAGAGAGCAGCGTTTCCACTGGAAAATGGGAAGCTTTGCTTCCAGATCCTCAGATCCTCATTTCCTAAGAAGGTTCCTGCTCAGCAAATGGTAGTGAAGGCAGAGAAATGAGGACAAGCAGACATGTCAAGGCTGTTGATCTACACTGAGCTCTTCTGGGACAATTACCAGGTTAGCGTAAATGTACTCACACTAGCAACAGGAGATTAAAATGGTGATGTTGTTTTATTTGCATTTGTTTATTTTATCAAACCATGGAATTTGTAGGGGGACGGGTAGATTAAAAAAAGGTTTACTGGGAAGGCAAAAGATGAAATGAGAGAAAAAGACATCTTAAAACAGGGTCCCAACTGAATCGGAAAGGAAGAAGGTTGCCTAGAAGGTAGTAAGTCAGATAACCTGTCCTGGCAGAAGTGAAGAAGCCTGGCATTGGACTATTCTTGCAATATTTTAAAATCCCTTATCTTCTATCTTAGAAAATGGGAAGGAATTGTCTGAGGTCATATTTGAACCCAGGACCTCCTGTCTCTTGGCCTTGATCTCAGTCTACTCAGCCACCTCACTGTCCCTCATTTTTGCAATTTGTGATTGATTCAGAAGAAAGAAGGAACAGGGTAAAGCAAGAGAAGAATGCAGAGGGGCACAGTAGACAGAGAGCCAGGCCTTGAGTCAGGAGGTCCCAGGTTCAAATCTGGCCTCAGACACTTCCTAGCTGTGTGACCCTGGGCAAGTCACTTATCCCCCATTGCCTAGCCCTTACACTCTTCTGCCTTGGAACCAATACAAAGTACTGAGTCCAAGACTGAAGGTAAGGGTTTTTTTTTAATAGATTGTTTCTTTAAATTATAGTATCCCTAAATTATGAATAATTACATTGGCTCAATTCAAGTTGTTGACAGGTCTGAGAATTGTCTATAATCATATAGAGAATCAATTCCCCGGGAAATGGTGCTTACTATTTCTTTTATTCTTGTAGAAAGAAAACATCTTCATGGGATTAAATGCCACTTAACCGTATTCACTCATTTTACAACCTTTGTATTTTGACAACCTAAAATACACTGGACAGAAAAGCAATAACAGATTGCTAGTGAGGGCAGGAAGATCTCAGTTTGAACGAAACTTGGTTTTGGTTTCCCAGGACCTTGGAGAAAGGAGGTTGAGATGGAAAACATAAGTGATACAGCTTGTCTCCTGGGGACAAAGAAGGGGGGAGAGAGAGAGACAGACAGACACAGAGAGACAGAGACAGAGAGACCGGGGGGAGGGGGGGGAGACACAGCCACAGAGAGGCAGAGACAGACAGAGACAGAAAGAAAAAGGAACAAATGGGGGGAGGGAGGAGAGACAGAAATAGAGAAAAAGAAGGAGGGAGAGAGAGGAAGAGCAACAGAGAGAGAAAGAGAGACAGAGACAGAGAGAGAAAGCTGGACCTAATATGGAGGAGAGGATAGAGGGACCAAGAAGAGATCAGTGTTTAAAATGTTCTAATATTAAATTCCATAAGGCAGCAGCCAGCATAAGATGGGACTAGGGACAGCAATGCACATTAATTTTTACAGTGACTTACTCAACTTAGTGACATGTTTATTCAAATTACCCTTCACAGTCTAAAAAAAGCACACGGTGGAGTTCTCCGAGTCCCTGCAGGAAACTGTACAAATTCCTGGAAGAGAAAACCAGCCCTAATCCTGATTTTAACAACAAAAGGCAATTATTTTTAGTATTTTCCAATGGGTTTCAGCTGTCTGGTATTGTTGAGGCTTGTTAATAGAGGAAGCAAGATGAAGAGTGAGAAATACAGTCAGACAAGAATGAAAGAGGAGCAGAGACAAACTGAGTGGGCAGATACCCAAAACCTTTTACTCCTAGTACTATGTCTGACATGAAATCCTGAAGTAGCAGAGGTGTCACTGCTGTAATTAAGACTGTTTAAACTGAACTTACAGGAAAAACAGAAAGGAAATCTAATACCAAGAAGTTAGTGAGACTGACTGAGGGTATAAAGGAAGGGAAGAGCCTTCCTTTAAGTTATAAAAAAAAATAAAGTAGAAAAAGTAGGCCATTAATAAAGGATAGTAGAAATGACTAAGGAACCACTTGTTAGTGCCATTGCTGGGGGAAAGATGCCAAAGGTACAACTAATTAAAATGTGAGGAGACTGGAAAAAGATGGTGAGTAAACACACAAAGCACACCACACACACACACACACACACACACACACACACACACACACACACACACACAGCTCCTAGTTAACATAGATTGTGTGTTAACCAGCATATCTAGTGAGTGAACATACTAGTGGGCTAAATAAATTGGCAAGCTAGCTACTTAACAATTAGCGTCAAAAAGTCATGAGAAATCTGGGGGGTCCTAGAGTTCTGAAAATACCACATTTGCCATTTTTGTCCTCAGCAATTTGAAAAACATAGTCTTGCCAGTTACTGGCCAGTAAGTGAGCATCCGTTTCTTGTAAAAGTGAGCAAACATTGAGAGAATACAGTAAAAATATTCAGGAGATAGTGGGTATGTCCAATAATAGGCAGTTTAAACTTAACAAATCAGGCCAGACAAATTTGGTGGGCTGGGCTGGGAACTTTTCTTCCAAAGAATTTCATAATTACTAAATTAAGAGCATGTTATGTGGCTGACTCTTTAGAACAGCTTTGGTATGGTGTCTTACAAAATCTAAGTTTTAAAAAAATCAGCCATTTGGCTTGGACACAAACAGTGTAATGTGGATTTAAAACTCTAAACCAGAGTAAGAATTTTAGCTAATGGAAATGTTTCAACTAGGAAGAATGTGTCTTCGGGGCTTTGAGGGGTTGTTTTTGACACTGGTCTTATTAAACATCTTCCTCAGTGGTTTGGCAAAAGGAATAATGTTAAGGGAGGAGGGATGGAAAGGGAGGAAATGTTAGTTTTACTTTAGTTATTGAGGAAACTGAGGCAAAGATCCAGAGCTTGTCCCTTACCAATAGCTACTCTGCTTGTGACAGAGTTTACAATAGACTTAATAGTGTCTGAATCTGTTGTTTAACCCAGTGAGAAACACTTTCTGCCAAGTCTCTTTACAAACTGACAGATAACATTCAAATATAAAGTGTCACTAACACCAGGAAAAACATGGTGCTTTAACAAAATCAGGCTTATGGAGCGTATAGCTATGGACAAAAAATAAAATGCAATTCAACTTGGGAAAAAAGCTCAAGCCAGGACACTTGAGGAATATTAACCCAAAATGTAGACATTCTATGGTGGGGCTGACCTTCAGGAAGAGGAAGCTCCAAAAGACGTAGGATTGAGAGGAAAGAGGAGTCATGGGGGTCATGGCAGTGATGGTTGTGATGACTTCATAATTATCAGCATCATCAACAAACATTTATTAAGCACTTTAAAAAGACCTTACCTTTTCTCTTAAAATTAATACTAAGTATCCAAGGCTGTATATTGGTTCCAAGGCAGAAGAGTGGTCAGGGTTAGGCAATGGGGGTCAAGTGACTTGCCCAGGATCACACAGCTAGGACGTGCTTAACTTTTGCCAGAGTTAGACTCAACTGAAAAATGAAGGACTAATTGTATTAGGCACTATGCTAAGCATTTGGGTTACAATTATAAAAGGAAGACAGCCATTGTCCTCAAGAAGCTTACAATCTAATGGAGGGAGAAAAGGTACAAAAAGAGACAGACAGTAAAGGGGTGGGGGCCAGGTGGTCCCATGTGAGGTAGATTGTTTTGTAGAGCTGAAAGCAGCAGATGCCGAGTGGAATGGACCAGAAAGTCCAGTTTCTGCCCTCTATAATGGAAGGCATTGAGAGGAGTTTGGTGCTCCAATCTTTCAGCCCTCCAATCAGAAAGGAAGGAGGCTGAGAGTGCTAGTGACCATCAAGGCTTAAATTAGCAGCAGCATGGTGATGAGTTTAGAGGTAATGAGTTGTGATGTGTCTCTCTCCAAAAAAAAAAAAAAAAAAAACCAAGAGTGGGAGCTTTGCTAAAAGACCACGGAACAGGTTGGGGGGAGGGGGTATAAAGAGGAACCAGCTGGGTGACTCAGTGGATTGAGAGTGAGGTCTAGAGATTGGAGGTCCTGGATTCGAATGTGACCTCAGACACTTCCTAGCCCTATGACCATAGGCAAGTCACTTGACCCGCATTGCCTAACCCTGACCACTCTTCTGCCTTGGAACCAATATACAGTTGATTCCAAGGCAGAAGGTAAAGGTTAAGGAAAAAAAAAAGACCATATCTGGCTCAGATACTTCCTAGCTGTGTGACCCTGAGCATGTCACTTTACTCTGTTTGTCTAGCCTTTGCCCTCCTGTCTTAGAGTTGTTTCTAAGACAGAAAGTAAGGATTAAAAAAAAAAGGCAATCAGATAAGGCAGAGAGAATTAAGTGAATGGATACAGACGGATCCTTTTGCTATAGAGCTATATTTGGCCAATTGATTCCAACCAACATTTTTAAGCACCTACTGTGTTAAAGCTGCCAGGCCCTGGGCACACAGACGTGACAGAATCTGTGGCTTTATTGGGGAAGTAAGATCGAGTCAGCGCAGCCCAACTTTGCCTGCTTGGATGAACTTTGACGCTCCTCTCAGAGAAGAGGTTTGGGGAAGAGGGAAAGGCAAAAGCCAGGCTGGCGCAGGAAGGAAACGGTGTTCGCTTTTTCCCATGTCAAGGGGATTCCTTCTAGCGAAAGGTTATTTGGGAGCAAAACGTCGGTCAAAGCCCGAGCCCAGTTAGCATATGATAAACTTGTTAGGCTTTTATGGCTCTCTTCAAACACCTCTTCCCATTTCTGTGCATATTTACATTTCATTTCAGATGAACTTAGCAACAGTGATCCTCGGAGTTACTCCTGTGTGTTTAAATCAAGATCAACTACTTCCCTCCTTGCACAACCGAAAAGGACTCCAGAAGACGTGCTGGCAAGGTGCCAGGCGCAGCCTTAGACAAAACATACCGGACCTTGAGTTTATGGGTTTCACCATTCTAGAACAGACAAAGTCATTTTAGAGTTTGGCAAATGGAGCAAAGAGGATCCAGATTTCTTCTTTTCCCCCCTTTCATCCCAGAATCCATTACTTCCCATTGATAGGCCATAAAAGTCATCACTGCCCAAGCAAACATTTTACCAGATGTTTCCCTTCTAGCCTAATGGAGTAGAAAGAACCTTGGGCTTCAAAGGTCTGGGTGTGAGTTCCAATTCCATTACTTACTGATTAGAAAGTTCCACTAGATTTTCAAATCCTAGTTAATGCCAAGTATCCACTAGTATCCTTCCACTGATTCCCACCCTCAATTCTATTGCTTTTTGTGTTTTGTTTGTTTAAACCCATACCTTCCATCTTAGACTCAATACTGAGTATTGTTTCTAAGGCAGAAGAGTGGTGAGGGCTAGCAATGGGGGTTAAATGACTTGCCCAGGGTCACATAGCTAGGAAGGGTCTGAGATTACATTTGAACCCAGGACTTCCCACCTTTGGGCCTGGCTCTCAGTCCACTGAGCTACCCAGCTGCCCCCTCTAGTGCTTTTGCTGTTCTTTCTTTACTAAAGGTTAGTATTCCAAAGGATTATCATCCATGACCTTTCCCACTCAGTATTAGATGTTGACTTCAAACAGGCACCGCACAGGAGTTTCTATCCTGGTTTGTCAGTGGTCCTGGCACTGGGGAGTGAAGAGAGCCCCAGAAGACCTAGTTTGAATTCTAGTCCTGTCACTTATTATGCCTGTGGACAAGTTCATTTGCCTACCTCCCTCACTTTAGTTTCTTCATCTGGGACGGGAAAGAATTAGATTCAGCTATCAACAAAGCCCCTCCCTTCTGAATCCTCTGATTTCTCCCCAAGGACCTCAAACCTAGTTTAGGATTCAGAGAAGAACTAGGGAAAAAAGAGGAAATAGAGGTGAGAGGTGAGGAATGGGAATACCACAGACACTACCCTTTATGACAGGCTTTCCAGCTACCCACGATGGAGCCATGATAGAAGGATTTAGTTCAATCAAATTCCTCATTACAACAAGCTTTGAAATTTTTTTTAAAAGGTCATTTTTTTGAACCCTTATTTTCTGTCTTGGATTTGTATATCACATATCAATTCCAAGGCAGAAGAGGGATAACTATTGGGCAATTTGGGGTTAAATGACTTGCCCACAGCCACACTTCTAGGAAATGTCTGAGATCACTTTTGAACCCAGAACCTCCTGTCTCCAGGCCCCAATTTCTATCTACTGAAACACCTAGCTGCCTCTTTGTTTGTCTAGCTTTTGCCCTTCTGTCTTAGAATTATTAAGACAGAAAGTGAGGATTTTAAAGACAGAGAGAGTGAGCAAGAGAGGGAGAGAGAGAGGAGGAGAGAGAGAAAGAGAGGGAGGAAGAGAGAGAGAGAGAGCAAGAGAGAAAGAGAGAGAGAGAGAGAGAGAGAGAGAGAGAGAGAGAGAGAGAGAGAGAGAGAGAGAGAGAGAGAGAGAGGAAGGGAGAGGGAGGGAGAGAGAGAGGGAGAGGGAGAAGGAGAGAGAGAGAGAGAGAGGCAAACAGAGAGAGACAGAGATGCCCAGGGACACACAGCTAATAAATGTCTAAGATGGTATTGAACTCAGGTCTTCCTGACTCCAGGCCCAGTGCTCAATCCACTGGCCCACTTACTTGCCAAAGAAGGTAGACACTTAGATCTCAAAGGTAGCTTTGGTTAATGTGCCATATTGATCTCCCATTGAGCAGAACTCATGATTATATAGCCCCATGAGCCTCATCAATTTGCCAGTGAATCATTTTCCTGCCATTAGAAATTATTTGTGACATATTTCCATTTAAAATAGCCCACTTAATAGCGTAGAGCTGTAGAAAAGGGTTTCCTCTCCTAGTGCTTTTAGAAATGTCTTATTTTTTAAAGCGTATAGGTTTACTATATTTAAAGCTACTAAATAAATTGTTTCTATTTCAGTCTTGTAATATATACCTCCTTAGAACAACAACAACAAAAAGGGAGTGAATGTTTAGTTTCATACAATGCACCTGACTCCCTAACACACATACACACACACATACATCATTATCATCATCATCATCATCATCGTCAAATGCGCCACTGGGTGCTCCCACAGAAATATTCCCCATATTTCATTTGGCTTATGCTGGAGTTAAGAAGTTGGACTTGGAGTGATCTAATATCAAGCTTTACTCGGTAGAATTTTGCCCTGAAGATCTTCTGCTCAAAGCAGGCCTTCAGGGAATGCAGTCATCTATTCAGATTGTCCTGGTTCTGTCTGCTGTTTCATGTGCACTTCAGTCCTGTTTCCATCACCATGAGGTTCCCTGCAATGATGATGATGATGGTGATGATGATGATGATGATGATGGTGATGATGATGATGATGATGATGTTTCTGTAGAACTTTAGGGTTTTGCACATTATCTCACCTAATTCTCACAACAACCCCATGAAGTAGGTTTCATCTGTTTTATAGATGAGGAGAATGAGGATCCCAGCAGTTAAGCTACTTGACCAGCATTGCCCAGCTAGTAAGCGTCTGAGACAGGATTCAAACTCAAGTCTTCATGACTTTCAGTCTAGCATTCTACACACCGTATCACCTCACTGCCTTAGAGGTACCACTTACTTCTTACCAATTTAAGCAGAAGCAAAAGACCTGTGGAGATGTTTTAGCTCAGTATCGCTGAAGTCTTGGCATTGCGAGTTCCTTCTTACTGGAACTCACTTGGTGCTAGCAGAACTTTTGCCACAGAATCATAATTTTAGAAAAATTGAGAGTTGGAAGGGACATGGGCAGCCATCTTGTCCAAAGCATACCTGAAAGGAATCCTCACTCTAATAGCCCATCCAGCATCCGCCTGAAGACAAGAAGGAGAAATGTATTGCCTCCAAGGCAGCCCATTCTGCTGTTGGATAGCTCTAATTTTTAGGATTTTTTTTCTATCAAGCCTAAATTTGCCTCTTGGTTCTGCCTTTTAGGGTCACATAAAACAAGATTAATCTCCTTTCAAATATTTAAAAATAGCTATCATGTTCTTCATGAGTCTTCTCTTTTCTAAACACTCCTAGCCCCGTGTTGATGAAGGCTTGGCATGTGTACCCGGGTGGCATAGAGGGGGCTGCTCTGTTCTCCCTCTCCACAGCACCTGAGGACATTTTTGCATGCCCCACCCCTCAGTCCAGTCACCCAATGCAAACAATTCCTCCCTCCACTGTCTGGGGCTATGCAAGGGGCTCACAGGCAGCTTTAAGTTGCAGTTTGGGCACAGGATCTTGGGGGGAAACTTTCTAGCTACCTAATGTTGAAACATTTTCTCTGGAGGACCCCCAGTGAGAGGGGTGGAATCAGTCTTGGTGGCTGGACCATCCATCCTCTCTCTCCCTGCAGGAAGACTGGTGAATGGATAAAAGAAAGATCCTGGATTCCTTTTGTTCTCCCAGTACCATCATGATCTCCACAGCCTAGCAAAAGAATACTCTTACAACTTTGCTTCCCTAGAAATTTGCCCTTTTCCCCACTCTTCCTCTCCACTCCTGATGCATCTTTTAAAAATTGAATCTGGAAAGATGTCAACTACTAAAACCTGAACTTGGCATCCATTCAAAACTAAATTTCTTCCTTCTTCTAGTTATTTTAAATAGTCTTTCAAGTAGCTAAATAAAAGAGGAGTTGCTTACAAATCCCTTAAACATACACAGGCAAAAGGTGAGTGAGAATAGGGAGGGAGAAGGAGAAAAAGAGAAGCAGATACTGTAGCGTCCTACTAATCTTTGTTTCACAATCTCACTGCCTTGAAAGGGAACATTAAGATATCTTTTACTCTTCGACCTGGCTTCCCAGAGAGAGGGAGCAACAAATGAAAGGCTCCTTTGTGTCTCTGTACTGTAACTACAGAGGACATGAAAAGATTATATGGACATAACTATGTTAAAAAAAAAAGTGGAGGGTGGGATGGGACAATGTAGCTCTAAAGGAATCTCACAATTAACTACTGTTCACCTGCTTGTCTGCAGCAACTTTTAAAAATGATTATAATTGTGATTTTAACTCATTGTGTGCCATTAAATTTCTTTCTTTGATCATGAATGGCTAAATAAACATTATACTCATAGAGCTGGCCTAATTCATGGTGAAGTCTGAAGAAGATCTTAAAGAGGGGGCCAAGAGTAGGATATTCATCCTGGACCTCTTCTAACCAGGTCCTTCATGAGACCATCAGATATGATCACATATGAAAAGGTTTTAAAGAGGGGAACACTACATCTTTGGCCCTCGAGTTGGAATAAGGCATCTCCTGTTAGTATTGGTGAAGGTCCACTTACTTTTCATCTGATTTTTGTATGCATTGTTAGCATTACACACTTTGTTCTTTTTTTTTTAACCCTTATCTTCCATCTTAGAAGCAATACTATACATTTCTTCCAGGGCAGAAGAATTGGGTGGACAGGGTGGTTCAGTGACTTCCCCAGGGTCACACAGTTAGGAGGTGTCTGGGGTCAAATTTGAACCCTCCTATCTCTAGGTCCTGCTCTCAGTCTGCACCTCACACTTTGTTCTGAAATCTTTGGTTAGCTAACTAGCCTTACTGTGTCGAACAAAGTGGGTTGATCCACCTCACATACTTTTTGGGAAGAAAATACTTTGGCAACCTGAAAGTGATACATAGGAATGAGTTATTATAAATGTGACCTTTGATAGGAAGGCCTGATGATGATAATGATGACAATGATGAGATGAGGATGAAGATAATGATAGTAAAAGGCCCGCCTTTAGCAGATGTTAGCTATATGACTATTGGCAAGTAACTGGAATTTAGCCTTTCTGACTCCCTTAAAAATAAATAAAAATAATGCCAGGCCCATAGTCGACACTTAATAAATCTTGGAGGAGAGTGATGATGGTTTAACCTGTCACTCCCTAAGGAACTCTGCCTATAAATTGCAGACGAGTTACTAAGCTACCTTAATGGAAGCAGTTTCTGCCCTGGGAGTTCTCCACAATCATGGAATCATATGTTGGAAATGCTTGTGGTGCTCTAAGGTTTCTCAAAAACTTTGTTCATAGCAATTCTGTTAGGTAGGATAGATATTATCTTCATTGTACAGATGAGACGATTCACGTGTCAAGAAGTCAGGGGAATTGGACATGTTACACAGATAGTAAAGGATTGGAACCAAAATGGGAAACTGGGTAATTTTGTTCTAAATTTCAAACCTAGTATATTGGAGGAGCCTTCATTGTTAGAAATGCCAGAAATATTCTCATTCAGGGTGAGCTGCTTCTTTCTCAACTCATCCCTTCAACCTGGATTGACCGTGTCACTTAGGGACATCTTTCTTCCCATTCCTTCACTGTATAGGATTTATTGCCTTGAATTTCATTCATTTTCTTTTAAACCCTTACCTTCAATACTGTGTATTGGTTCCAAGGCAGAAGAGCAGTAAGAATTAGGCAATGGGGATTAAGTGACAAGGTCACACAGCTAGGGGGTGCCTGAGGTCAGATTTGAACCTAGGACCTCCCTTCTCTAGACCTGGCTCTCAATCCACTGAGTCACCTAACTTGCTCCTCCCTTTCTTTTTTTTTTCTTGGCCCATTTCTTGGATGGACCTTCCATCTCTCTAGGCTTAGCATTCTATACACCGAGCCACCCAGCTGTCCCTGGGTTTCATTCATTTTCAACAGGTTAAAGTTAATAGATGAAAAAATATTGTACTCAGAAGTTACAACCAAAGTATGCCCAACTATTACCACCCCCAAAAAAATCCTTTAAAGGGGGTTTTTTAAAGAAAGGACTTTCTTTTTCCTTTATTCTCTCCAAATATTTCTTGTCCCTGAGAAAACTGGGAGAATAAAGAGAGCATGGTATATTTGGTAAATTAGTAGTTTTCTGAACTGTGTGTCTCACATTGCCTGGAGTTTTTCCCATGTGAATTTTATTGAAATGTGTTCAAAATTACAGAAGATTTTCCTAGTCAAAAAATGGATCCGCCAATGTTTTGTTTCAAGATGGCAGACTGCAGCATAGACCAAAAACGAGGCATATTTTGATTCCTGTTATCATGTACAGAATTTGTTCAATGATAACAGCTAGTAGCTAGTATTTATATAGTGTTTTAAGGTTGCAAAGAGCTTTGCAAATGTTATCACATTTGTTCCAAATCAGTCAATGCCTGGAAAGTTGATGAAACAAGTACAGATGATGCAAAATAGAGTTGAGTTAAAGCAGTCTTTGCTTGGTTTCATCAGTTTGGTTCTATTTAATGATCTCTTATCATTTCAGTTCCATTGTCCAAGTAAGGACTAGTTCCAGACTTCCACTTATGTAGGGGAAATAAGTGACCATAATAGAGAAATCAAAACTCACTCTGACCCTGAGTTTTTGTCATTCTAGTGGAGGACTACTTTTCTCATACAGCTTGTACCAGTAACTCTAGCCAGCACATCCTGACCTGGCTAAATGGGCAAAATGTTCTATTTAGAGAAACGAATTCTTTTTCTTTCTCTGCCAAGAGACACAAACTTTTGGCCCTCCACCTCCTCCCCATCCCCAAAAAAGGGAGAAAAAAAGGTTGGAGACAATTATACTGTGAGAGAGCCTTGGTCTCTCTAACCTATTAAAAATTTGACTCTTTGTCATAATAAATAAGTGGTATTGTGGGAAGGACACAGGCCTTGGCTTCGAATGCCAGCTCTGTCACATCGGAGATGAATCTAGTTAGTCAATCTCTTTCTGAGCCTTCATTTTCTCATCATTAAAATAAGGGTGATTTTACGCATTCGCCCCACCTCTCGAGGTTCCTATGAAGACAGAATTAGACAATGAAGAGGAAATCAACTTATAAACAGAAAAGCACTCTAAAATGATCAATAACAATAATAAACATCAGATTTGGTATTTAAGTCTCAGTCCCTTAGACTCACGTGTTCATTTTTACAGCAAATTTAAAAGCAAAATTACCAGTCTGCAAGATGTTGCATCACAAAACAAAGAAGCATGATATTATCAGAGCACCAGCAAATAGGCAATATGGCCTAATGGGAAGAACAGGAGATTGGGAGAGCTGGCTTGAATTGGACTCCTGCTCCCTACTTCCTGTGTGAGCTTGGGTGAGTCAATTCACCACGTTGGCCCTTCAGTTCCTGGTCTCTAAAATGAGGGAACAGGATTAGATGATCTTGAAAGTTCCCTAAAATGAGAATTATATCCAGAAATGGCACAGGAGTTTGAGCCCATCATTTCACCAGCAGAGGGCACCTCTCTTTGTGTCTGTTTAAACTTGGAAACTAGAATGTCTCAAAGGAAATGGCCCTCCAAACCTTTTGGTGATTGTTGCCTTTTAATTAGTCAGCCTAACTTGTTTTTCATGATGCTCGCTCGGCATGGGCTGTATTCATTAATGGCCATCATTCATTTCTTTCAACATGAGCTTATGGTTTTCAGTCCCTTTCAGGACATTTTAGATTCCCTTTGATTGAAGGATATTTGCAGGATGAATGACATGTTGGAGTGATTCCTAATTCCTAAAGAATCGTGGCCTTTATCAGCTTCCTGAGAAAAACAACACATTTTTAAACTATTAAACGTATTTAATGTGCTTTATATTTCTGCTTTTCCACTGTAGAATTTAGGTGTTTTATACGAATATCAGAGTCCCATTGCTCTTGGTCTCTTTAGACAGAATCCACGAGTTCACCATCTTGACAAACCCTATTTACCATCTTTCCCTAATTCATATTAGTGCTTCTGTCTGCTGTCTCCATTTCTGTTCAGGGTGGCACCATCGCCCCGGTCACTGGCCTGCTGTCCTCTCTAAACCCAGGCCACTGGCTGCTGAGCTCTGGAGCCAAGAGTCCACTTTTGCTCATTTACACATCAGAGCAGCATCCTTTCTTTCAGAGGCTCACGTCCCACTGTGGCTATTTTCACTTTCCTGTACACCCTCTGAGGTCACGGGTGGTAAAAGCCAGCATTTCCCATTCCAGGTTTCAGAGACTTAGGATTCATTCGCTTCCTTGAACTTCATCAAGTCGGTAGCAGAGCAAGAGTTGCTATGAATGGACTGAGTGCCTGTCATCCACCCCTCCAGCTCTCCTGGCTAACCTCATTGCCAAAGACAGTAACACTGGCTCTCTCTCTCCCTTATGCTCACTGCCCATGTCTTCTGTTCTAGTGCTCTCCTGCCTCACTTGACAATGGGAGTGTTTTGCCTTGTGGCAGCGAGTTAGATCCCAAGGAGCTGAGCGTTGGTCCCATCTGTTCCCCTCCCTAGTCAAGCCTCATTAATGAATCAGTTTGGGGCTCTTCTTCCATTTGGTCCAACGTGCACTTTCAGGGAAGAGACACAGCAGCGTTGTTCTCTCTGGTCGAGCTCCAAGGAGAGCTTGGTATGGATTGGGGCAGAGAAGTTATCTTGAAAATGGGCCCCAGCAAGGTTTCCCAGAAGAGGCTCTATTGTTGCCACTCAATAGGGGGATGAGTGATTGCAATCCACCTGTGCCCCTCACCTTTGGGAGGCACCAAACGATTGAGAGAATCAACAATCCCATTCGAAAGGCAATCCAAGGAAAGAGAAATGCTAGCGTTTGTTTAAAAAAAAAAAGACTGGAGAATGAAGCATGAGGAGTGGGGCTCTGCAGCAGGCTGGAAAGGGTCCAAAGAGCACCAGGGGTTTTGCCCGAGTTTTGAGCCAAAACCAAAATGAAATCACAAACTCCAGCACCAGGGCTAAGCAGGAAGCAAGTTTGCTTTTTGAAACCTAAAACTGACTTGGTTTGATGGGAAAGGCCCTGAGTTTGCTGTGTGCTCTACTTGTAAAGGCAAACCCTCCGATGATTTTCCCACTCCGAAAATCATGGGCTCCTTTGATCCCTGGAGAGTAAATTTCCCGAGTGGGATAGCTCCGACTTCTCTGGCTTTCATCTGATTATATGTATATCATTATTACCCATAGAGCACTGACGTTAAATATAGATCTGTTACGGTTTTGATGTCTTATGTCAACACACTACATTCATACAACGTCCCCTTGGAACATGAACTCGGGAAATACGGAATTAAGGATTTTCCTGGATTCACACCTGACTGCAGAGAATAGTACCAGGCACCAAATAAACATCGATTGATGTGGCTGAGTTCAACTGTGAGAATCAAGCAATATTAGTATTTCAGAGCTTCTTCCGAAGATCACACAGTGATTGACAGACATCTCTCCCTTTCCCAGGATGCTTAGGGAAGGGATAAATATTAAGAACCCCATTTCATAGATACGAAGACGTTAGTATATGAACAGTAGGGCTGAGCATAAGAACAAAAGACTTTCTGATTCTTAGCTTCGTTCTTATTTTATGAGGTCATATGTCTTTCAAAACCTTAAGACTTTTTAATATGGCATTGTCTGGGGAGAGGGAGTATCTGTATGTAAAGCCATATGTGATAGTATGTGATAGACTTTTAAGTGATGTTTCTAGTGGAAAAGGGCATTTCAAAAGGTCACTCACTTTAGGTGGTCCAGTGGATTGAGAGCCAGACCTAGAGGTAGGAGGTCCTGGATTCAAATTTGACTTTGTTACTCAGGAAGGTTTACAGAGTCACACAGCTAGGAAGTGTCTGAGGCCAGATTTGAACCCAGGACCTCCCATCTCTGGGCCAGGTTCTCAATCCACTGAGCCACCCAGCTGCCCGCTTTGAAAAGCTTTTAATCTTTTACATATTTGTATTTTTTTTAACCTATCCTTAAATCAAATTGTAGCACAAAGCAGAAAGGTGACACAATTGATAGAGTACTGTGCCTAGAGTCAATAGGATTGATCTTCTTGAATTAAAATCTAGCCTTTGATCTTACTAGCTGTGTGAATCTAGCCATTTAACTCTGCTTGCCTCAAGTTCCTCATATGGAAAATGAGTTGGAAAAAAAAAACAAACCACAGGGTATCTTTGCTAAGAAAACCTCAAATGGGGTCGTAAAGAGTTGTATATGATTGAAAAATAACCGAACAAAGATACAGAGGATTGGAGTAAGTGCTCTTTTTTTTTCTTTTTCACACTTACCTTCCATCTTAGAATCAGTACTGTGTCTTGGTTCCAAGGCAGAAGAGCATTAAGGGCTAGGCATTTGGGGAGTTAAGTGACTTGCTCAGAGTAGCTAAGAATTACCTGAGATCAAATTTGAACCCAAGACTTCCTGTCTCAAGGCCTGATGCTCAATGCACTGAGTCATGAAGCTGACCCCTACCCTTTCCTAACTGACTTTCAATGCTTACTTTTATGTGAACTTTCTTTCATAACATAAAAAAGATTAGACTTTGTACGTTATTTAAGAAGAAATGAAGATGCATGCATTCTAAACCAATACTATGGGTATTTAATCTGTAGCACAAATAGGAAAGCCTGTAGGAAAGTACAATAACATTTAAACAAGAAAGGAGACTCAGTGGAAAATGAGGGGGTGTCCCTTGATTGGGGAATGGCTGAACAAATTGTGGTATCTGATGGTGATGGAATACTATCGTGCTGTAAGGATTTCTGTATGAACTGGGAGAACCTCACTGAACTGATGCAGAGTGAAATGAGCAGAACCAGGAGAACAGTGTGCACAGAAAGTAAAACCATTGTGGAACAATCCAATGTCATGGTCCTTACTGCTCGTACCAATGCAACAAGCCAGGACATTCCTGAAGGACATATGTAAAAGAATGCTCTCCACAGTGAGTGAAAGAACTATGGGAATAGAAATGCAAAAGCAAAACATATGACATCACTTATCACATGTATATATGGGTATGTGATTTGGGGGTTTAAGCCTTAAAAAAACGTTCTCTAGCAAAAATTAATAATATGGAAATAGATATCAAGTGACAACATTTGTGCAACCCAGTGGAATGGCTTGTCGGCTGGGGGGAGGGTGGGGAGGAAAGAGGGGAGGGAAAGAAAATGAATCATGTGAACATGGAAAAATAGTTTAAAATAAAGAAAAAAGAAAAAAGAAAAGCTAACAAAAAGAAAGGAGTCTCAGATTTTTTTTTTACTTTTCATATAATTTATTTTTTTAATGCTGTTGCTCTTTTTTTTTTTGTTCAACAAACATTTATTAAGATCTCTGCTCTGTGGGGTGTGCTATAGAAGGCCCTGGGCATGCAAATGTAAACAACAACCACAATAACAGTAAAACATTTTTTTTCTCCCCTCACCCCCCATAGCCAACACGTAAATCCACTGGGCATTACATGTTTTCTTGATTTGAACCCATTGCTATGTTGATAATATTTGCATTAGAGTGTTCATTTAGAGTCTCTCCTCTGTCATGTCCCCTCAACTGCTGAAGTCTCAGATTTTGAAACGAGTTCTCAACAACGATCTTTTAGTGTGATGTTTTATAGTATTTTAAATGTTGCAAAGCTTCTTGGATACGGTATCCCATTTCAGACTTCCCCAAACACTGTAGAGATAGGTAATGCAAGTATTACTGCTCCCATTTTGCAGATGAGGAATCTGAGGTCTTAAGAGGTCAAATGACTTTCTCAATGCCAGTCCAACTAATAAGTGTCAGAGGCAATATTTGAACCCAACGCCTCCTTACTCCAAATTCAGCACTCTATTACAGATGATAGATAGATAGATAGATAGATAGATAGATAGATAGATAGATAGATAGATAGATGGAGAGACAGATTTTTTTAAATTATGAAGCTATTCAATTTTTTCTTCCTCCTCACTCATTTGAAAGAAAGAAAGAATCCCTGTATCCTGTAATTATAGTCAAAGGGCACATATCTCCACATTGTTCATATCCAAAAATACATTTCTTTTTCTGTCCATGATCTCTCTGTCATAAGGTGGGCAGCATTCTTCTTTAATCAGTCCTTTGGAATCATGGTTGATCATTTAGTTGATTAGCACTGTTATGCCTTTCAAAATTGCTCATTTCGTGATATTTCAGTATAAATTCTTGTTCTGGTTCTGCATGTTTCACTCTACATCTGTTCATGCAAGTCTTCCTTTGTGCCTGAAACCATCTTTCCCCTCATTACTTAGAGCACAATATATTACATTCATATTCCACAATTTGTTCAGCTATCCTCAATCAATAAAAGCACATCAATGCATCAGTTTTCCAAAATAGCCCATCCAGCATTTGTCAGTTTCCCTTTTGATCATCCTTGCCATTCTGATGGGTATAAAATAGAACCTTTTACTTTATATTTCTCTAATTATTAGTGATTTGGAGGATTCCCCCCCCCCTTTGGCTATAGATAGCATGAACTTCTTCTCATGACAATTGCCCATTCATATCCTTTTTTTTTTTAAATTAAAAAAATATCCTTTACCTTCTACCTTAGACTCAATACCATGTATTGGTTCCAAGGCAGAAGACCAGTAAGGGCTGGGCTATGGGGGTTAAGTGACTTGCCCAGGGTCACACAGCTAGGAAGTGTCTCTAAGCCTGGCTTTCAGTCCACTGTGGTACCCAGCTGCCCCAAACCCATTTGAATCTTTAGACTATTCTGTCAGGCTGACATTGGCTGGTATTGTCAAAACATCTGATAGGACAATGACTCCAAAACATTCAGAGTCTCCCCTTTGGAAATGAGGACCAGAAAGATAAGGCCACTTGGAGATTCTGAAATGGATGCGTGCATTCTTCTCCTCTGCATCACACAATGAATGCAGTGCCTAAGCTCAGGAGCGCCTGGCCAAGCACATTGACATAGCAAGCTCCAAGAAGGAGCTTATCACTGTGGCCACTGGGTGACAGGCATCCCTCTTCTATGATGGGAGTTATGGCTTCCATCTGCTCCCTAATGTAAAAAACGTGTGCTGGCCACTGGGTTACCAAGCTGCATAAACTCGGGACTTGCAGACGTGCTGACATGTCGGAGCCGGGGCCATCAGGCCGCCTGTCATTCAACAATTACTTCATTATACAAATAAGCCTTCCCAGGGTGGTCTCGGTGTGGCGATTGGTGGTGAGATGGTGTTGACACACTTCTGTGCCTTGGACCAAACCATCTTTTCGGCTCTGTTCAGGAGGAGATGATATAGAGGCGCTTGGAATATTGAATCATGATGGGTTTGAAGTTAGTACAATGCACCCATTATGAGCAACCTCTGGGCACAGTTACAACCAAATACACATCATTAACTCTTGGATTCTCCCCAACGTCTCCTGTCTGTCTCCCTCCACCTTGTTCAGGCAAATCTAATAATGCTTTGTGCTTGGGTAGCAACTTTCCCCAGAAGATCTTGACCCTTTATAAACTCGTGTGTATCTCTGTGCAGAGATGCCTGTCTTTGGGAACGCTGCATAGTCACGTGCTTTGGGGCATCCTGTGGCTTTATCCCTACAGAAGGAACAGGTCGGCTCTTTGAATGTTGCCTTTGGACCGCAGCTAGCCCTTTAAGGTGTAGCCTTGGACTTCGAGCGGCATAATGAGTCGCTGTCCTTTGAGGGAGGGCTTCGGTGCAAGATTTCCGAAGGCCTCCTAAAGAAGAAGGAAGGTTCCCTTGGCTAACTTTAGACTTTGAAACCCAGGACATCGGAATCAAGGACAAGAAGAGTTAGAATGAGAAACTTTGGCAATGTGAAAAGAAACATTATCAAGCATTTTCTTTTTAAAAACTCTGTCTAGTCCATGTAGATAAAAGAATTGCCCTTTACAAATTAATTTGATGTCCTCCAAAAAAACAGGAGAGACAAGAGACAAGGAGTGGCTACAGGTGGAAAAACGATATCAAAAGTGGTTGCAAAGGAAAAAAATAAATGACCACGTCAAGCCCATTCATCACTATGTAATTGAACTGATCTTACTCCCAAGACTTGTGCACTTGAAAGAGTTCCATGGAGAACTGGACTTGAGTCCCAGCCCCGAGTCTGACTACCCATACGACCTTTGACTTTATCTGGGTCTCAGTTTCCTCATCTGCAAAATGAAGGAACCCCTCGGTGACTGGACGGGACAACAGCTAAGGTCTGCGCTCTAAATTATAACTGAAAATCTATTGAATGTGATGGCTCTTATCTGTAATCTCTGCTGCTAAAGGAGGCTGAAGCTAGTCACACCTTGACTAAGTGTCCCAGAGCAGAGAGCTATCAGGGAGGGAGGGTCAAACCAGTCTAAACCAGAGAAATGGGGCAGATTAAAGTCTTTGTGCCAATCATAGACATCAGTGGGTCAATGACCTCTACAGTTGCCTCTTCCGCAAACTAGTCTCAAAAAAAAATTGTGATCCAATGATCACAACACCTTTTGATATCAGTTTGCCATGTCCTCAGTCTCTCACATATCTGCTCACATGGGAGGGTGTGATTAGGTGGTGCAATGGATAGAGTTCTGGGCCTGGAGACAGGGGGACCTGAGTTCAAATCCAGATTCAGACACTTATTATCATGTGACCCTGGGCAAGTCACTTTTTGCTTGCTTCAGTTTCCTCATCTGTAAAATGAGCTGGAGAAAGACATGGCAAACCACTCCAGTATCTCTGCCAAGAAAACCCCAAATGGGGCCGCCATAGAGTCAGATGTGACTAATCAGCTTAACAACATGTGGGAGAGGGACTCAAGGATTCCCCCTCAACGCCAGCGTATCCTTCAGGTTCTCTTCATCATTCTGGTTACATGGCAGAGGGCTGAAGGGCATTTAGAATGCTGGATTTCCAATAGGTGCAGCCGGTGTCCCTCCCGTGGGAATCCTCGACTTCCCCATCCAGTCTAGCCAGGGTGAGTGCTGTGGTTATTGACTTTGGAGCAGCCTTTGATCCACGTAATTGCAACCACAGACAGTTTAATGCAGTGAAAGCTGATCCCTTCAGTAAAGTGACCTGCCCAAGGGAATGGAGAGTAAAGACGAAGCCACAGCCAAAAGAGAGAGCTTGAGAAGCCCAATGGGAACGGCATTCTGAGCGACGAGGCTCCACTCGACAAAGAATGGCCATTCTGAGCTTACAGGATGGAACTTTGAGATGCCTGCGCCCAGGAGAAGAGAGGGAAAGGGGTTCCCTGGGAAACCGGGAGAGGAACATCAAATATCATCTCTTGCTCATAGGAAATAAAGACACCTTGAGGACAAAAATCACTTATACCCTCCTGCTGTTTCTCATCTGGAGACTAAGCTGTGCTGTGAGCTGTTTGTCAAGAATAGAGGGGCAGCTAGGTAGCACAATGGATAAACAAGCACTCCTTACCTGTGTGACCCTGGGCAAGTCACTTCACTATGATTGTCTAGCTCATGCCACTATCTTAGAATTGATATTAAGACAGAAGGTAAGGATTTTTTTAAAAAGAAAGGAAAGGGCAGCTTGAAGTCTCAGTGGATAGAGTCAGGCCTGAGATCAAAGTCCTGGGTTCAAATCTGACCTCAGCCACTTCCTAGCAGTGTAACCCTGGACAAGTCACTTAACCGCAATTGCCTAGCCCTTACCACTCTTCTGCCCTGAAGCAGATACTTTGTATAGAATCTGAGACAGAAGGTGATAGAGAGAGAGAGAAGTAGGGAAGGAAAAGAAGAAAGAAAGAAAGAAAGAAAGAAAGAAAGAAAGAAAGAAAGAAAGAAAGAAAGAAAGAAAGAAAGAAAGAAAGAAAGAAAGAAAGAAAGAAAGAAAGAAAGAAAGAAAGAAAGAAAGAAAGAAAGAAAGAAAGAAAGAAAGAAAGAAAGAAGAAAGAGAGAGAAAGAGAGAGAGAGAGAGAAAGGAAGGAAGGAAGGAAGAAGGAAGGAAGGAAGGAAGGAAGGAAGGAAGGAAGGAAGGAAGGAAGGAAGGAAGGAAGGAAGGAAGGAAGGAAGGAAGGAAGGAAGGAAGGAAGGAAGGAAGGAAGGAAGGAAGGAAAGGAAAGAAGAAAGAAAGAAAGAAAGAAAGAAGAAAGATAAGAAAGAAAGAAAGAAAGAAAGAAAGAAAGAAAGAAAGAAAGAAGAAAAGAAAGAAAGAAGAAGAAAGAAAGAAAGAAAGAAAGAAAGAAAGAAAGAAAGAAAGAAAGAAAGAAAGAAAGAAAGAAAGAAAGAAAGAAAGAAGGCAATAGTGATCCAAGCCATTCATTTCACAGAAACAGGAAGTGAGAATCTGAGATTTGCCCAGGTTATGCACTTAGTAAACTGAAAAGCTGAGATTTGAATCCAGATTCTCTGAAACCTAGGTACAATGTTATTTTCACTAGATCTTCTTGTTGTGCCTTGCTTACCAGCACATATACTGAAACAAATCATGTTGTACACGAATCATTCCATTATGCCAGATTAAACCATTACTTAATCAACAAGAATTTTTTAAGTGCCTAATTATGGGTTGGGCATTTTATTTGGTATCAGGGATACAAAGATAAAAATGAAATCTATGGAATAAAACCTGATTTTTCATTTGCTCTCCAAAACCAAGATGACAACTAATTTAAATCGCTTACTTTATTCTCATCACAACTTACTACTTTTTTACTTTTACCACTTAATTCAGAGCCCTCGGATTGGGCTAAGAAATCTTGGAAACTAGATGTGCAAAGTAACTACTGAAGGCTGCTCTTCTGGTTTTCTATTTGGCTCGGAGCAGACCTGAAAGTCTGTTTGCCTCCTGAATCTATTCATTTATCAAATAGGGTTAATAATCCTGAAGACTCGTTGCTGTGGATAAGGGTCAAGTCTTTAATGATTCTAAGGAACCTGGAAAAGCTCCTTGAGAACAAGGACTCTTTTTTGCTTTTCTTTGCTTCCTCAGTGCTCAGAACAGTGCCAGGCACATAGTGTGTTGTTCAGTCTTTTCATCGTGACCAATTCTTCATGACCCCATTGTAGGTGTTTAATAAATGTCAGTTGATTGACTGACCTCTCATACTAAGTAAACAAATTATATTTCAGCAGATGCTACCCAAAAAAATCCAATTGCCTTGGCATATACATTCCAATCAAAAAGATATTTATTTCTATCTAGAGAGTGTCTCTTGTGCAAAATATTGTTTTCAGTGGGCAGTACAATAGATAGCAGTTCTGGGCACGGAATCAGGAAAACCTGAGTTCAAATCCAGCCTCAAACACTTGACTCTGTTTCTTTATCTGTAAAATAAGCTGGAGGAAAAAAATGGCAAACCATTCCTGTAACTTTGCCAAGAAAACCCCAAAAGGGACCACGAAAAGTCAGACATGGCTGAAAAGGACTAACCGACAAAACCTTGTTATCAGTGTCACAGAGAATGGTATGCCCCTGAGATACATGGAAAGTGAATTGGCTTTCATCCTAAGCCCTAAATAGCAATACTCCCATCCAAGAAATGGCCAGGGCAATTAATGATTAAATACCCTTTAGAAGGGTATAGATTGGGCAAGGAGGACTATTGGGGGACTGAAGGAAACTAGAAAGGGGCTTCATCGGAGATGCAGAACTTGATCTGGGTCTTGAAGTAGGGTAAGATTTAGATAAGCTGGAGCAGAAGGAAAAAGTTCCTAGTTGGGAAGAAGAGGAAAAGGCAAGGGCCAGAGGGGGCAGCACACCTGGAATGTTCATAGTCATGAGCAGGCTGCTTTGGCCGAAGAAGGAGTTGATTTGTGTAGAGGAAAATGAGAGGTCGGACTAGAAGAACAGTGGAATAGAGTTCTCCTTCACTCTGAGCTGGAATTCTTATCACTTTTCCTGGGTTAGATACAGGGCATTTGGGGGGCGATCAATTATGTAAATCACTGGCTCAAGCTTCTACCAGTCCAATACTCCCCATAGACACTAATCAAGGACTGCCAATTAAAGAGCAAAGTCTAGAATTAAGGCAGAATAACAACTAATCACGTTAAGAAGATCAATGGGCAGTGGACCTAGCCAACCCACGTGTCAAAAGTAAGGTTTATAAAATTTAATTTAAGCTAATTTTGAGCATTGGCCTTAAGATCCAACTCCACTCTGGCCATGCCATTTACCTCCACTTTCCTCTATGAGAAATCAACCTCCTGGGCTCCTGTCATTCCTCTAGTATCAAGAAACCAAACCCAATGAGGAATGCTTCAATACTGACACCTCGTGTTTCTCAGACTAAATTCCCAGCATCCTCTCTTTGTCTCTGCCGTTTCCTTAAGCATTCAGGGGTTGTGTAGGCAGGCAAGACAGTGTTCCACCTTGGCAAAAGATATGGCCTTCTTTGTCAGTCTCCCCTCTCCTTCTCCTTCCAAAACCTGGGCATCTGGGTACAAGAATTAAGAAGTAAATAGGTAGAGAGATAAATCAATGAATGGATGGTTCGATAGTGAATAAACAGATCAATTAATACCTCAATGAACAGAAAAATGAATGAATTTTTATAAGTAGTTGTGGCAAAGTAGATATAGTGCCAGGTCTAGAATAAGGTTCATCTTCCTGAGTTCAAATCCAGCCGCAGATATTTACTAGCTACATGACCCTGGACTACTCTCTTAACTTTGTTGCCTCAGTTTCCTCATCTGTCTGGAGAAAAAAGTGGCAGACCACTCCAATATCTTTGTGAAGAAAAAAACAAATGGGATCATGAAGAGTAAGGCATGACTGAAAAAGAACTAGATAGTAACAAAAAGTGCTTGTAGAGAGCCTTAAAGCTAACTTACTTGATCTTTACAACAATCTTGAGAGGTGGATGCTATTCATCTTAGTTTTATAGATGAGAGGAAATTGAGGCACAAAGAGGTTAAGTGACTTGCCCAGGGTCATACAGCAGCTAAATGTCTGAGGCAAGATTTGAAGTAAGGTTTTTCTGACCCCAGATCCTACATTATATTCATTGCATCACATACCTGCATAGATCTCACGCATTCTAAAGTCCTCCTCTGAACATCAGCTCCTTTGCGCTATCTATTAGGGGTAAATGTGGTTAGACAAGAGCCAAATATTACTGGCAACCTCCCTCCCTCATAACTCTGGGTTGAGGTCATTGGGGCAGGGAGGGGTCCAGCTCCTCTACTCTATGCTAGCCTCTTGCCATTTCATCGTGTAACCTTCTTGAGTAGCTCTTGCTGTCCTCTTGCGTCTATCCCTTCTCTCCAAGGATTACTTCCTTCCACTTGGAAAGACCCTTTAATGATTTATCTAACCCCTATCCTCCAGTCCCATCCTCCAACCTTTGCTCCATCACTATAATGTGAGGAGGACACCATTCAATCTCTTCCCATGAATAGTGATAGATTGTGAGTAAAAGTGGATGCGAGATCCAGTTCATGCAGGGGCCAATTCCAGAGCTGTGGTACCTGATAAAATGATGACCCATGCTCAAAAGAAAACAGTATTTGTTCTTCCATGTGGGGCCCATGTCAGCTCAGCAGGTCACAGCTGGGCAGCTACAAATCAAAACAAACACACTGGCCACCCACTTTCAGAGGCCAGGGTTTGTTTTTATTTCAATCCAGGTACCATTCCAGGGGATAGAGTCCTGATCTTAGGATCAGAAACCCATGAGTTCAAATTCTACCTCAGATACTTACTGCTTCTGTGACACTGGGCAAATCGCTCAACATTTCCAGCCTCAAGTTTTCCTCATCTGTAAAATGAAAGGTGTGGACTTAATGATCTCTGAGCTCTAAATCTCTGATCCTATTATCTAAAAGGTCACATTTAAAATCCCTAAGTCTTAGTGAAAGATTGAAAAAATCCTTTCTCCCTGAAGGTCTGACTCCACCATGATTGTTTTCCATCTTACATTTATTTCTGAGAGCAGGGAGTAGAAATTTGAAACTATGAAAGAAAGGAGGACTGGATGTACCCTGGCTAACCCCTAATACTGGCCTCAAAGTTTATATGACTTTTTTTGTTGTTATCACAAAGATTTCTTCCCA